>NW_024095995.1:0-25343 GCF_016699485.2 Gallus gallus | reverse complement strand
CCCCCCCATAATGACCCCTAATTACAGCCCCCCCCCATAATGGCCCCCACATAATGACCATTAATTACTGCCACCCCCATAATGACCCTTAATTACAGCCCCCCCAATAATGACTCCCCCATAATGACCCCCCCCATAATGACCCTATATCACAGCCCCCCCATAACGACCCATAATTACAGCCCCCCCATAATGACCTTTAATTACAGCCCCCCCATAATGACCCTTAATTACAGCCCCCCCCCCATAATGGCTCTTAATTACAGCCCCCCCATAATGACCCCCCCATAATGACCCCTAATTACAGCCCCCCAAATAATGACTCTTAATTACTGCCCCCCCCATAATGACCCTTAATTACAGCCCCCCCATAACGACCCTTAATTACAGACTCCCCCATAATGACCCCTAATTACAGTCCCCCCATAATGACCCCTCATAATGACCCTTAATTACGGCCCCCCCCCATAATGACCCTTAATTACAGCCCCCCCATAACGACCCTTAATTACAGACTCCCCCATAATGACCCCTAATTACAGTCCCCCCATAATGACCCCTCATAATGACCCTTAATTACGGCCCCCCCCATAATGACCCTTAATTACAGTCCCCCCCATAATGACCTCCCCATAACGATCCCTAATTATAGCCTCCCCCATAATGACCCTTAATTACAGCCCTCCCATAATGACCCCTAATTACAGCCTCCCCCATAATGACCCCTAATTACAGCCCCCCCATAATGACCCTTAATTACAACCCCCCCCATAATGACCCCTAATTACTGCCCCCCCCATAATGACCCTTAATTACAGACCCCCCCATAATGACCCCCCCATAATGGCTCTTAATTACAGCCCCCCTATAATGACCCCCCCACAATGACCCCTAATTACGTCCCTCCCATAATAACCCCCCCATAATGACCTTTAATTACGGCCCCCCCCATAATGACCCTTAATTACAGCCACCCCATAATGACCCTTAATCACAGCCCCCCCATAATGACCCCTTAATTACTGCCCCCCCATAATGACCCCCCCATAACGACCCCTAATTACAGCCCCCCAAATAATGACTCTTAATTACTGCCCCCCCCATAATGACCCTTAATTACAGCCCCCCCATAACGACCCTTAATTACAGACTCCCCCATAATGACCCCTAATTACAGTCCCCCCATAATGACCCCTCATAATGACCTTTAATTACGGCCCCCCCCATAATGACCCTTAATTACAGCCACCCCATAATGACCCTTAATCACAGCCCCCCCATAATGACCCCTTAATTACTGCCCCCCCCCCATAATGACCCTTCATTACAGACCCCCCCATAATGGCTCTTAATTACATCGCCCCCCATAATGACCCCTAATTACAGCCCCCCCATAATGACCCTTAATTACAGCCCCCCCCCCCCCCCAATTATGACCCCCCCAAATTGCCCCATAGGCACAGAGTGGCCCTATAGACACAATGGGGCCCTATAGGGTGGGGGGGGCCTATGGGGTGGGGGGCCCTATATGCACTGTGAGGCCCTATGGGGTGGGGGGCCCTATAGACCCTATAGGCACAATGGGGCCCTATAGGGTGGGGGGGGCCCCTATAGGCACAGTGAGGCCATATAGGGTGGTGGGCCCTATAGACCCCATAGGCACAGAGGGGCCCTATAGGGTGGGGGGGCCTTATGGGGTGGGGGGCCCTATAAGCACAATGGGGCTTTATAGGGTGGGGGGCCCTATAGACACTGAGGAGCCCTATAGGGTGGGGCCCTGTAGGCATAAAGGGGCCCTATAGACATTGAGTGGCCCGATAGGGTGGGGGTCCCTATAGAATCTATAGGGTGGGGGGGGGGGTTCCCTTTTTCCCCTATAGGTCTGGGGCGGTCCCTATAGAATCTATGGGGCCAGGGTGGGTCCCTTTCTCCCCTATAGGGCTGGGGGGGTCCCTATAGAATCTATAGGGTGGTGGGGTCCCTTTATCCCCTATAGGGCCCGAAGTGGCCCTATTGAATCTATAGGTCTGAGGAGGGTCCCTATATCCCCTATAGGGCTGGGGGGGTCCCTATATCCCCTATAGGGCCGGGGGGGTCCCTATAGAATCTATAGGGCCGGGGAGGGTCCCTATATCCCCTATAGGGCTGGGGGGGGGGGTCTCTATGTCCCCTATACGGCTGGGGGGGTCCCCTATAGAATCTATGAGGCCGGGGGGGGGTCCCTATATCCCCTATAGGGCTGGGGGGGGCCTATAGAATCTATAGGGCCGGGGGGGTCCCTATATCCCCTATAGGGCTGGGGGGGGGGGTCTCTATGTCCCCTATAGGGCTGGGGGGGTCCCTATAGAATCTATGAGGCCGGTGGGGGGTCCCTATATCCACTATAGGGCTGGGGGGGGGCCTATAGAATCTATAGGGCCGGGGGGGGTCCCTATATCCACTATAGGGCTGGGGGGGGGGGGTCTCTATGTCCCCTATAGGGCTGGGGGGGGTCCCTATAGAATCTATGGGGCCGGGGGGGATCCCTATATCCCCTATAGGGCTGGGGGGGGCCTACAGAATATATAGGGCCGGGGGGGTCCCTATATCCCCTATAGGGCCGGGGGGGTCCCTACATCCCCTATAGGGCCGGGGGGGTCCCTATATCCCCTATAGGGCCTGGGGGGTCCCTATAGAATCTATAGGGCCGGGAGTGGCCCTATAGAATCTATAGGGTCGCGGGGGTTCCTATATCCCCTATTGGTCGGGGGGGGGGTCCCATAGAATCTATAGGGCCGGGGGGGTCCCTTTATCCCCTATAGGGCCAGGAGTGGCCCTATAGAATCTATAGGGTCGGGAGGGGGGTCCCTTTATCCCCTACAGGGCTGGGGGGGGTCCCTTTATCCCCTATAGGGCCAGGAGTGGCCCTATAGAATCTATAGGGCCGGGGGGGTTCCTATATCCCCTTTAGGGCTGGGGGGGGCCCTACAGAATCTATAGGGCTGGGGGGGTCCCTATATCCCCTATAGGGCTGGAGGGGTCCCTATAGAATCTATAGGGCCGGGGGGGTCCCTATATCCCCTATAGTGCCGGGGAGGGTCCGTATATCCCCTAAAGGTTTGGGGGTTCCTTATAGAATCTATAGGGCCGGGGGGGTCCCAACATCCCCTATAGGGCTGGAGGGGTCCCTATAGAATCTATAGGGCCGGGGGGGTCCCTATATCCCCTATAGTGCCGGGGAGGGTCCGTATATCCCCTAAAGGTTTGGGGGTTCCCTATAGAATCTATAGGGCCGGGGGGGGTCCCTACATCCCCTATAGGGCCGGGGGGGGGGCCTATAGAATCTATAGGGCCGGGGGGGGGTCCCTATATCCCCTATTGGTCTGGAGGGTCCCTATAGAATCTATAGGGTCGAGGGGGGTCCCTATATCCCCTATAGGGCCAGGGGGGTCCCTATAGAATCTATAGGGCCAGGGGGGTCCCTACATCCCCTATAGTGTTGGGGGGGTCCCTATAGAATCTATAGGGCCGGGGGGGTCCCTATGTCCCCTATAGGGCCGGGGGGGGGCCTATAGAATCTATAGGGCCGGGGGGGGTCCCTATATCCCCTATAGGGCCGGGGGGGTCCCTATAGAATCTATAGGGCCGGGGGGGTCCCTATGTCCCCTATAGGGCCGGGGGGGGGCCTATAGAATCTATAGGGCCGGGGGGGTCCCTATATCCCCTATAGTGCCGGGGAGGGTCCGTATATCCCCTAAAGGTTTGGGGGTTCCCTATAGAATCTATAGGGCCGGGGGGGGGTCCCTACATCCCCTATAGGGCCGGGGGGGGGCCTATAGAATCTATAGGGCCGGGGGGGGGTCCCTATATCCCCTATTGGTCTGGAGGGTCCCTATAGAATCTATAGGGTCGAGGGGGGTCCCTATATCCCCTATAGGGCCAGGGGGGTCCCTATAGAATCTATAGGGCCAGGGGGGTCCCTACATCCCCTATAGTGTTGGGGGGGTCCCTATAGAATCTATAGGGCTGGGGGGGTCCCTATAGAATCTATAGGGCCGGGGGGGTCCGTATATCCCCTATAGGGCCGATGGGGGAGGGGCAGAACGGGCCTCACTGCTTCTCTCCCCCCCTCCCTTTCCCTTCCTGTCGCCATGGCAACCGTCGCCATGGCAACCGGCAGCAGCCCCATAGCAACGGGGGGACTTAAAGTGGGGGGGACTGGGATGGACTGGGATATACTGGGATGGACTGGGGGGGCACTGGGATGGAACTGGGATGGACTGGGAGGGTACTGGGATGGACTGGGATGGACTGGGATATACTGGGATGGACTGGGATGGACTGGGAGGGGACTGGGATATACTGGGATGGACTGGGGGGGATACTGTGGGGGTACTGGGATATACTGGGATGGACTGGGATATACTGGGTTGGACTGGGATGGACTGGGATGGACTGGAGGGGCACTGGGATATACTGGGATGAACTGGGGGGGCACTGGGATATACTGGGATGGACTGGGATGAACTGAGATGGAACTGGGATGGACTGGGAGGGTACTGGGATATACTGGGATGAACTGGGCAGGCACTGGGATGTACTGGGATGGACTGGGATATACTGGGATGGACTGGGGGGACACTGGGATGGACTGAACTGGACTGGACTGGGGAGGGTACTGGGATGGACTGGGATGAACTGGGCGGGCACTGGGATATACTGGGATGGACTGGGATGGACTGGGGGGGCACTGGGAGATACTGGGATATACTGGGATGGACTGGGAGGGTACTGGGATGGACTGGGATGAACTGGGCGGGCACTGGGATATACTGGGATGGACTGGGATGGACTGGGGGAGCACTGGGAGATACTGGGATATACTGGGATGGACTGGGATATACTGGGATGGACTGGGGGGGGCACCGGGATGGACTGGAATGGACTGGGGAGGGTACTGGGATGGACTGGGATGGACTGGGCGGGCACTGGGATATACTGGGATGGACTGGGATATACTGGGATGGACTTGGGGGGCACTGGGATATACTGGGATGGACTGGGATGGACTGGGGGGGCACTGGGATGGACTGGGGGGGTACTGGGGTATACTGGGATGAACTGGGGGGGGCTGGGATGGAACTGGGATGGACTGGGATATACTGGAGGGGTACTGGGATGGACTGGGATGGACTGGGATATACTGGGAGGCACTGCGGGGGCACTGGGATGGACTGGGATGGACTGGGAGATACTGGGATGGACTGGGATGAACTGGGGGGGGCACTGGGATGGACTGGGGGAGTACTGGGATATACTGGGATGGACTGGGATATACTGGAGGGGTACTGGGATGGACTGGGATGGACTGGGATATACTGGGATGGACTGGGAGGGGACTGGGGGGGTACTGGGGGGGTACTGGGATATACTGGGAGGCACTGCGGGGGCACTGGGGTGGACTGGGATGGACTGGGAGATACTGGGATGGACTGGAGGGATACTGGGATGGACTGGAGGGATACTGGGATGGACTGGGATGGACTGGGATGGACTGGGATGGACTGGGGGGGTACTGGGATATACTGGGATGGACTGGGATATACTGGAGGGGTACTGGGATGGATGGGGGGCACTGGGGGGGTACTGGGATATACTGGGGGCTACTGGGATGGACTGGGATTGACTGGGATGGAACTGGGATGGGCTGGGATATACTGGGATGGATTGGGGGGGACTGGGATATACTGGGATATACTGGGATGGACTGGAATGGACTGGGATGGACTGGGGGGGGCACTGGGATGGACTGGGGGGGTACTGGGATATACTGGGATGGACTGGGGGGGCACTGGGATGGAACTGGGATGGACTGGGATGGACTGGGGGGATACTGGGATATACTGGGATGGACTGGGATGGACTGGGATGGACTGGGGGGGCACTGGGATGGACTGGGGGGGTACTGGGATATACTGGGATGGACTGGGATATACTGGAGGGGTACTGGGATGGATGGGGGGCACTGGGGGGGTACTGGGATGTACTGGGGGCTACTGGGATATACTGGGATGGATTGGGGGGGACTGGGATATACTGGGATATACTGGGATGGACTGGGATGAACTGGGCAGGCACTGGGATGGACTGGGGGGGTTACTGGTCCATACTGGGAGGGTACTGGGCTATACTGGGGGGTTGGGGGGTACTGGTTTATACTGGTCCATACTGGGATGGACTGGGGGGGTTACTGGTCCATACTGGGGATGCTCTGCTCCATACTGGGAGTACTGGTCCATACTGGGATATACTGGGGGGGCTACTGGTCCATACTGGGGATGCTCTGCTCCATACTGGGCTATACTGGTCCATACTGGGATATACTGGGAGGGTACTGGTCCATTCTGGGGATGTCCGCTCCATACTGGGAGTACTGGTCCATACTGGGAGTCCCGGTCCGGGTCCATACTGGCCTTACTGGTTCATACTGGTCCATACTGGGCAATACTGGTCCATACTGGGATATACTGGGAGGGTACTGGTCCATACTGGGAGTCCCGGTCCCTATGGGGATGCCCTGCTCCATACTGGGCATACTGGTCCATACTGGGATATACTGGGAGGATACTGGTCCATACTGGGGATGCTCTGCTCCATACTGGGCTATACTGGTCCATACTGGGCTATACCGGTCCATACTGGGATATACTGGGAGAGTACTCCTCCATACTGGGAGTCCCGGTTCCTATGAGGATGCCCTGCTCCATACTGGGCATACTGGTCCATACTGGGAGTCCCGGTCCCGGTCCATACTGGCCTTACTGGTTCATACTGGGCTATACTGGTCCATACTGGGCTATACCGGTCCATACTGGGCTATACTGGTCCATACTGGGATATACTGGGAGGGTACTGGTCCATACTGGGAGTACTGGTCCCTATGGGGATGCCCTGCTCCATACTGGGCATACTGGTCCGTACTGGGAGTACTGGTCCCAATCCATACAGGGCTTACTGGTCCATACTGGGCTATACTGGTCCGTACTGGGCTATACTGGTCCATACTGGGAGTCCCCGTCCCAGTCCATACTGGCCTTACTGGTTCATACTGGCCTATACCGGTCCATACTGGGCTATACTGGTCCGTACTGGGCTATACTGGTCCATACTGGGGGTCCCGGTCCCGGTCCATACTGGCCTTACTGGTCCATACTGGCCTATACTGGTCCATACTGGGAGTCCCGGTCCCAGTCCCTACTGGCCTTACAGGTCCATACTGGGCTATACCGGTCCATACTGGGATATACCGGTCCATACTGGGCTATACAGGTCCATACTGGGAGTCCCGGTCCCGGACCATACTGGCCTTACTGGTTCATACTGGGCTATACTGGTCCATACTGGGCTATACCGGTCCATACTGGGCTATACTGGTCCATACTGGGATATACTGGGAGGGTACTGGTCCATACTGGGAGTACTGGTCCCTATGGGGATGCCCTGCTCCATACTGGGCATACTGGTCCGTACTGGGAGTACTGGTCCCAATCCATACAGGGCTTACTGGTCCATACTGGGCTATACTGGTCCGTACTGGGCTATACTGGTCCATACTGGGAGTCCCCGTCCCAGTCCATACTGGCCTTACTGGTTCATACTGGGCTATACCGGTCCATACTGGGCTATACTGGTCCGTACTGGGCTATACTGGTCCATACTGGGGGTCCCGGTCCCGGTCCATACTGGCCTATACTGGTCCATACTGGCCTATACTGGTCCATACTGGGAGTCCCGGTCCCAGTCCCTACTGGCCTTACAGGTCCATACTGGGCTATACCGTTCCATACTGGGATATACCGGTCCATACTGGGCTATACAGGTCCATACTGGGAGTACTGGTCCCAGTCCATACTGGCCTTACTGGTTCATACTGAGCTATACTGGTCCATACTGGGCTATACTGGTCCATACTGGGCTATACCGATCCATACCGGGCTATACTGGTCCATACTGGGATATACTGGGAGGGTACTGGTCCATACTGGGAGTCCCGGTCCCGGTCCATACTGGCCATACTGGTCCATACTGGGCTATACTGGTCCATACTGGGAGTACTGGTCCATACTGGGGATGCCCTGCTCCATACCGGGCATACTGGTTCCTACTGGGAGTACTGGTCCAAACTGGGATATACTGGGGGTGCTAATGGTCCATACTGGGCATACTGGTCCATACTGGGAGGACTGGTCCCAGTCCATACTGGCCTTACTGGTTCATACTGGGCTATACTGGTCCATACTGGGCTATAGTGGTCCATACTGGGCTATACTGGGAGGGTACTGGTCCATACTGGGAGTACTGGTCCCTATGGGGATGCCCTGCTCCATACTGGGCATACTGGTCCATACTGGGATATACTGGTCCGTACTGGGCTATACTGGTCCATACTGGGAGTCCCATCCCACGTCCATACTGGCCTTACTGGTCCATACTGGGCTATACCGGTCCATACTGGGCTATACTGGTCCATACTGGGATATACGGGGGGGTACTGGTCCATACTGGGCTTACTGGTCCCTATGGGGATGCCCTGCTCCATACTGGGCTTACTGGTCCATACTGGGATATACTGGGAGAGTACAGGTCCATACTGGGAGTCCCGGACCCGGTCCATACTGGCCTTACTGGTTCATACTGGGCTATACCGGCCCATACTGGGCTATACCGGTCCATACTGGGCTATACTGGTCCATACTGGGAGTCCCGGTCCTGGTCCATACTGGCCTTACTGGTTCATACTGGGCTATACTGGTCCATACTGGGCTATACTGGTCCATACTGGGCTATACCCATCCATACTGGGCTATACCGGTCCATACTGGGCTATACTGGTCCATACTGGCCATACTGGTCCATACTGGGATATACTGGGAGGGTACTGGTCCATACTGGGAGTCCCGGTCCCTATGGGGATGCCCTGCTCCATACCGGGCTATACTGGTCCATACTGGGATATACTGGGAGGGTTCTGGTCCATACTGGGAGTCCCGGTCCCGGTCCATACTGGCCTTACTGGTTCATACTGGGCTATACTGGTCCATACTGGGCTATACTGGTCTATACTGGTCCATACTGGGCATTCCGGTTCCCCCCCCGCACTCACCGGGCCGGGCCGCAGCATCGCTCTCCGGTTCCGATCCGCTCCGATTCGGCTCCGAATCCCTTCGGGTTCGGTTCGGTTCCGTTCGGTTCCGAATGCGTTCGGATCCGTTCGGGTCCGGATCCGTTCGGGTTCGGTTCGGCTCCGTTCGGCTCCGGTTCGGCTCCGTTCGGCTCCGGATCCGTTCGGGTTCGGTTCGGTTTCGTTCGGCTCCGGATCCGTTCGGTTCCGTTCGGCTCCGGATCTCTTCGCGTTCGGTTCGCCTCCGTTCGGCTCCGGATCCGTTCGGGTTCGGTTCGGTTCCGTTCGGCTCCGGATCCGTTCGGGTTCGGTTCGGTTCCGTTCGGCTCCGGATCCGTTCGGGTTCGGCTCTATTCGTGTCCGGCCCCCTTCGGCCTCGTTCGGTTCCGTTCCGTTCCGCTCTGGGTTCGATTCGGCGCCGTTCGGTTCCGTTCGGCCCCGTTCGGTTTCGTCCCCGTTTGTCCCCGTTCGGTTCCGTTCGGTTCCCCTCTCGGCTCCGTTCGGTTCCGTTCGGTTCCGTTCGGCCGCGTTCGGATCCCTTCGGCCCCCTTCGGTTCCGTTCGGCCGCGTTCGGATCCGTTCGGTTCTATTCGGCCCCCCTCGGATCCGTTCGGCCGCGTTCGGATCCGTTCGGTTCTATTCGGCCGCGTTCGGATCCCTTCGGCCGCGTTCGGATCCGTTCGGATCTATTCGGCCCCCCCCGGATCCGTTCGGCCGCGTTCGGACCCGTTCGGATCCGTTCGGTTCTATTCGGCCCCCTTCGGTTCCATTCGGCCGCGTTCGGATCCCTTCGGTCCCCCTCGGGTCCGTTCGGCCTCGTTCGGTTCCGTTCGGTTCTGTTCGGCCCCGTTCGGATCCGTTCGGATCCCTTCGGCCCCCCTCGGGTCCGTTCGGCCGCGTTCGGACCCGTTCGGATCCCTTCGGCCCCCCTCGGATCCGTTCGGTTCTATTCGGCCGTGTTCGGATCCGTTCGGCCCCGTTCGGTTCTATTCGGTCCCCCTCGGAACCGTTCGGCCGCGTTCGGATCCGTTCGGTTCTATTCGGTCCCCCTCGGGTCCGTTCGGCCGCGTTCGGATCCGTTCGGATCTATTCGGCCCCCCTCGGATCCGTTCGGCCGCGTTCGGATCCGTTCGGTTCTATTCGGCCCCCCCCGGATCCGTTCGGCCGTGTTCGGATCCGTTCGGCGCCGTTCGGTTCTATTCGGTCCCCCTCGGAACCGTTCGGCCGCGTTCGGATCCGTTCGGTTCTATTCGGCCCCCCCCGGATCCGTTCGGCCGCGTTCGGATCCGTTCGGCGCCGTTCGGTTCTATTCGGTCCCCCTCGGAACCGTTCGGCCGCGTTCGGATCCGTTCGGTTCTATTCGGCCCCCCCCGGATCCGTTCGGCCGCGTTCGGATCCGTTCGGATCCCTTCGGCCCCCCTCGGGTACGTTCGGATCCGTTCGGTTCTATTCGGCCGCGTTCGGATCCGTTCGGCCTCGTTCGGATCCGTTCGGTTCTATTCGGCGCCCTTCGGTTCCGTTCGGCCGCGTTGGGACCCGTTCGGATCCCTTCGGCCCCACTCGGATCGGTTCGGCCGCGTTCGGATCCCTTCGGCTCCCCTCGGATCCGTTCGGATCCGTTCGGTTCCGTTCGGCCGCGTTCGGATCCGTTCGGTTCTATTCGGCCGTGTTCGGATCCGTTCGGCGCCGCTCGGTTCCTTTCGGCCCCGTTCGGCTCCGTTCGGCTCCTCCGCTGTGCGGCGCGGAGGGGGCGTGGCCTGCAGTGGTGGGCGTGGCCTGGAGAGAAGGGGGCGTGGTCTGGAGCGGGGGGCGTGGCCACGCACAGCGCGGGAGCAAGTAGGACCCCATAGGACCCCATAAGAACCCATAGGATCCCACAGGACCCGATAAGACCCCATAGGATCCCATAGATCCCCATAGGAACCCATAAGCCCCCATAGGACCCCATAGGAACTCATAAGACTCGATAGGACCCCATAAGACCCCATAAGAACCCATAGGACCCCACAGGACCCTATAAAACCCCATAAGAACCTATAGGACCCCACAGGACCCTATAAGACCCCATAGGACCCCATGTGCCCCATAGGACCCCATAGGACCCCACAGGACCCCATGTGCCCCACAGGACCCCATAGGAACCCATAGGACCCCATGTGCCCCATAGGTCCCCGTACGACCCCATAGGACCCTATAGATCCCTGTAAGACCCCACAGGACCCCCATGTGCCCCATAGATCCCCATAGGATCCCATAGGACCCCATAGATACCCATAGGACCCCATAAGACCCCATAGGGCCCCCATGTGCCCCATAGATCCCCATAGGACCCCATAGATCCCCATAGGACCCCAAAGACCCCATAGGATCCCATAGGACCCCATAGATCCCCATAGGACCCCATAAGACCCCATAGGGCCCCCATGTGCCCCATATAACCCCATAGGACTCCACAGGACCCCATGTGCCCCATAGGACCCCACAGGACCCCATAAGACCCTATAGATTCCCCATAAGACCCCATAGGACCCCATGTGCCCCATAGATCCCCATAGGACCCTATAGATCCCCATAGGTCCCCACAGGACCCCATGTGCCCCATAGATCCCCATAGGACCCCATAGAGCCCCATAGATCCCCATAGGACCCCATAAGACCCCATAGGACCCCATAGGACCCCATAGGTCCCCATAAGACCCCACAGGACCCCATGTGGCCCTAGATCCCCATAGGACCCCATGTGCCCCATATAACCCCATAGGACCCCACAGGACCCCATGTGCCCCATAAATCCCCATAGGACCCTATAGGTCCCCATAGGACACCACAGGACCCCCATAGGACCCCATAGGACCCCATAGGACTCCATAGATACCCATAGATCCCTATAAGACCCCATGTGCCCCATAGGACCCCATAGAGCCCCATAGGACCCCATAGATCACTATAGGACCCCATAGATCCCCATAGGACCCCATGTGCCCCATATAACCCCATAGGACCCCACAGGACCCCATGTGCCCCATAAATCCCCATAGGACCCTATAGGTCCCCATAGGACCCCACAGGACCCCCATAGGACCCCATAGATCCCCATAGGACCCCATAGATACCCATAGATCCCTATGAGACCCCATAAGACCCCATAGGACCCCATAGGACCCCATAGAGCCCCATAGATCCCCATAGATCACTATAGGACCCCATAGATCCCCATAGAACCCCATGTGCCCCATAGGACCCCATAGGACCCCACAGGACCCCATGTGCCCCAGAAATCCCCATAGGACCCTATAGGTCCCCATACATCCCCATAGGACCCCATAGGACCCCATAGATACCCATAGATCCCTATAAGACCCCATAGGACCCCACAGGACCCCATGTGCCCCATAGATCCCCATAGGACCTCATAGGACCCTATGGATCCCCATAGGATCCCATGTGCCCCATATAACCCCATAGGACCCCACAGGACCCCATGTGCCCCACAGGACCCCATAGGAACCCATAGGACCCCATGTGCCCCATAGGTCCCCGTACGACCCCATAGGGCCCTATAGATCCCCGTAAGACCCCACAGGACCCCCATGTGCCCCATAGATCCCCATAGGATCCCATAGGACCCCATAGATCCCCATAGGACCCCATAAGACCCCATAGGACCCCCATGAGCCCCATAGATCCCCATAGGACCCCATAAGACCCCATAGGACCCCCATGAGCCCCATAGATCCCCATAGGACCCCATAAGACCCCATAGGACCCCCATGAGCCCCATAGATCCCCATAGGACCCCATAAGACCCCATAGGACCCCCATGAGCCCCATAGATCCCCATAGGACCCCATAAGACCCCATAGGACCCCCATGAGCCCCATAGATCCCCATAGGACCCCATAAGACCCCATAGGACCCCCATGAGCCCCATAGATCCCCATAGGACCCCATAAGACCCCATAGGACCCCCATGAGCCCCATAGATCTCCATAGGACCCCATAAGACCCCATAGGACCCCCATGAGCCCCATAGATCCCCATAGGACCCCATAAGACCCCATAGGACCCCCATGAGCCCCATAGATCCCCATAGGACCCCATAGAACCCCATAGGACCCCATAAGACCCCATAGGGGCTGAGGTGCCACTGTGGGGCGGCTGTGGTGCAGCAGAGGGCACTTATGGGGCAGCTGTGGGGCTAAGGTTCACTTATGGGGCAGTTTGGGTTCCAGACGTTCATTTATGGGGCAGCTGTGGGGCAGGAGCGGTAATTATGGGTCTGAATGGTCACTTATGGGGCAGCTGTGGGGCTGAGGTTCACTTATGGGTCTGAATGGTCACTTATGGGGCAGCTGTGGGGCTGAACGTTCACTTATGGGGCTGAATGTTCACTTATAAGGCAATTTGGGGTTTTGGGGTTCACTTATGGGGCAGCTGTGGGGCTGAGGTTCACTTATGGGCCTGTATGTTCACTTATGGGGCAGCTGTGGGGCTGTCAGGCTTACTTATGGGGCAGCTGTGGGGCTGTAGGGCTCACTTATGGGGCAGCTGTGGGGCTGAGGTTCACTTATGGGTTTGAATGGTCACTTATGGGGCAGCTGTGGGGCTGAGGTTCACTTATGGGTCAGAATGGGCACTTATGGGGCAACTGTGGGGCTGAATGTTCACTTATGGGTCTGAATTGTCACTTATGGGGCAATTGGGGATTTTGGGTTTCACTTGTGGGGCAGCTGTGGGGCTGTAGGGTTCACTTATGGGGCAGCTGTGGGGCTGAACGTTCACTTATGGGGCAATTTGGGGTTTTGGGGTTCACTTATGGGGCAGCTGTGGGGCTGAGGTTCACTTATGGGTCAGAATGGGCACTTATGGGGCAGCTGTGGGGCAGAATGTTCACTTATGGGGCAGCTGTGGGGCTGTTGGGTTCACTTATGGGGCAGCTGTGGGGCTGAATGTTCACTTATGGGTCTGAATGGTCACTTATGGGGCAATTTGGGGTTTTGGGGTTCACTTATGGGGCAGCTGTGGTGCTGTAGCGTTGACTTATGGGGCAGCTGTGGGGCTGAGGTTCACTTATGGGTCTGAATGGTCACTTATGGGGCAGCTGTGGGGCTGAATGTTCACTTATGGGTCTGAATGGTCACTTATGGGGCAGCTGTGGGGCTGTCGGGTTCACTTATGGGTCTGAACGGTCACTTATGGGGCAGCTGTGGGGCTGAATGTTCACTTATGGGGCAGCTGTGGGGCTGAGGTTCACTTATGGGTCTGAATGGTCACTTATGGGGCAGATGTGGGGTTTTGGGGTTCACTTATGGGGCAGCTGTGG
The DNA here is from genome assembly GCF_016699485.2 of Gallus gallus. Classification (NCBI taxonomy): domain Eukaryota; kingdom Metazoa; phylum Chordata; class Aves; order Galliformes; family Phasianidae; genus Gallus; species Gallus gallus. The sequence continues at coordinate 10,860 of NW_024095995.1, read as the reverse complement.
GGCTGTCGGGTTCACTTATGGGGCAGCTGTGGGGCTGAGGTTCACTTATGGGTCTGAATGGTCACTTATGGGGCAGCTGTGGGGCTGAACGTTCACTTATGGGTCTGAACGTTCAGTTATGGGGCAGCTGTGGGGCTGAGGTTCACTTATGGGGCAGCAGTTCCCCCCCCCCCCCCATTCCCACCCCATAAGCGCAGCGCAGCCATTGTGGTCAATGGGATTTATTGGGGGGCTTTTATGGCTTTTTGGGGTCCCCCCCGACCCCAAACGGCGACATTTAATGGGGTCACTTTTGGGGGGGTCCCCCATACACACAATGGGGTTTTTGGGGTCCCCCATATACATTTAATGGGGTTTTTGGGGTCCCCCATGCACACAATGGGGTTTTTGGGGTCCCCCATACATTTAATGGGGTTTTTGGGGTCCCCCATGCACACAATGGGATTTATTGGGGTCCCCCATACATTTAATGGGGTTTTTGGGGTCCCCCATATACATTTAATGGGGTTTTTGGGGTCCCCATACACACAATGGGGTTTTTGGGGTCCCCCATATACACACAGTGGGGTTTTGGGGTCCCCCCTTTACAGACAATGGGATTTATTGGGGTCCCCCATACATTTAATGGGGTTTTTGGGCCCCCCTTTACACACAATGGGATTTATTGGGGTCCCCCATACATTTAATGGGGTTTTTGGGGTCCCCCATACACACAATGGGGTTTTTGGGGTCCCCCACACAGACAATGGGGTTTATTGGGGTCCCCCATATACACACAGTGGGGTTTTTGGGGTCCCCATTACACATTATGGGGTTTTTGGGGTCCCCCATACACACAATGGGGTTTATTGGGGTCCCCATTACACACAATGGGGTTTTTGGGGTCCCCCATACATTTAATGGGGTTTTTGGGGGTCCCCCATACACACACAGTGGGGTTTTTGGGGTCCCCATACATTTAATGGGGTTTTTGGGGTCCCCATTACACACAGTGGGGTTTTTGGGGTCCCCCATACACACAATGGGGTTTTTGGGGTCCCCCATATACACACAGTGGGGATTTGGGGTCCCCCATATACACACAGTGGGGTTTTTGGGGTCCCCATTACACATTATGGGGTTTTTGGGGTCCCCCATACACACAATGGGGTTTTTGGGGTCCCCCATATACACACAGTGGGGTTTTTGGGGTCCCCCATACACACAATGGGGTCACTTTGGGGTCCCCCATAAAGATAATGGGGTTTTTTGGGGTCCCCCATACACACAATGGGATTTTTTGGGGTCCCCACACAGACAATGGGGTTTATTGGGGTCCCCATACATTTAATGGGGTTTTTGGGGTCCCCAATACACACAATAGGGTTTATTGGGGTCCCCAAACACACAACGGGGTTTATTGGGGTCCCCATTACACACAGTGGGGTTTATTGGGGTCCCCCATACATTTAATGGGGTTTTTGGGGTCCCCCATACACACAATGGGGTTTTTGGGGTCCCCATACACACAATAGGGTTTATTGGGGTCTCCACACAGACAATGGGGTTTTTGGGGTCCCCCATACACCCAATGGGATTTATTGGGGTCCCCATACACACAATAGGGTTTATTGGGGTCCCCCATACAGACAATGGGGTTTTTGGGGTCCCCATACATTAATAGGGTTTATTGGGGTCCCCCATACACACAATGGGATTTATTGGGGTCCCCATACACACAATGGGGTTTTTGGGGTCCCCACACAGACAATGGGGTTTATTGGGGTCCCCCATACACACAATGGGGTTATTGGGGTCCCCATACATTTAATGGGGTTTTTGGGGTCCCCCATACACACAATGGGGTTTTTGGGGTCCCCCATATACACACAGTGGGGTTTTTGGGGTCCCCCATACAAACAATGGGGTCACTTTGGGGTCCCCCATACAGATAATGGGGTTTATTGGGGTCCCCCATACACACAATGGGGTTTTTGGGGTCCCCCATATACACAATGGGGTTCTTGGGGTCCCCATACATTTAATGGGGTTTTTGGGGTCCCCCATATACACACAGTGGGATTTTTGGGGCCCCCCATACACACAATGGGATTTATTGGGGTCCCCATACACACAATAGGGTTTATTGGGGTCCCCCATATACACTTAATGGGGTTTTTGGGGTCCCCACACAGACAATGGGGTTTTTGGGGTCCCCCATACATTTAATGGGGTTTTTGGGGTCCCCCATACAGACAATGGGGTTTTTGGGGTCCCCATACACACAATAGGGTTTATTGGGGTCCCCCATACACACAATGGGGTTTTTGGGGTCCCCATACATTTAATGGGGTTTTTGGGGTCCCCCATATACACACAGTGGGATTTTTGGGGCCCCCCATACACACAATGGGATTTATTGGGGTCCCCATACACACAATAGGGTTTATTGGGGTCCCCCATATACACTTAATGGGGTTTTTGGGGTCCCCACACAGACAATGGGGTTTTTGGGGTCCCCCATACATTTAATGGGGTTTTTGGGGTCCCCATACACACAATAGGGTTTATTGGGGTCCCCCATACACACAATGGGATTTATTGGGGTCCCCATACACACAATGGGGTTTTTGGGGTCCCCACACAGACAATGGGATTTATTGGGGTCCCCATACATTTAATGGGGTTATTGGGGTCCCCCATACACACAATAGGGTTTATTGGGGTCCTCCATACACACAATGGGGTTATTGGGGTCCCCCATACACACAATAGGGTTTATTGGGGTCCCCCATACACACAATGGGGTTTTTGGGGTCCCCATACATTTAATGGGGTTTTTGGGGTCCCCATACAGACAATGGGGTTTTGGGGTCCCCCATACATTTAATGGGGTTTTTGGGGTCCCCCATACACACAGTGGGCATTTTTGGGGGGGTCCCACACCCTTTTGGGGTCCCCCCCCCTTTTCCCCTCCCCCCCCCCCCGGGGGTCGCCGCCCCCCCCCCCAATTTTGGGGTCCTTTTGGGGTTCACAGTGGGGGGGGGGGGGGGGCGCCCCTATTATGGCTTCGCTGTGGGGTTGCAGCGCCTGTGGGGAAGGGGGGGGGGCAGTGCTCCCAGTATGGACCAGTATGGACCAGTATGGACCAGTATGGACCAGTATGGGGTGGCTGCCCCCAGTATGGCCCACTGCCCCCCCCCCCCAGTTCATCCCAGTATGGCCCAGTATGGCCCAGTGCCCATCCCAGTCCATCCCAGTTCATCCCAGTATGGCCCAGTGCCCCTCCCAGTCCATCCCAGTTCATCCCAGTATGGCCCAGTGCCCCTCCCCAGTCCATCCCAGTTCATCCCAGTATGGCCCAGTTCATCCCAGTATGGCCCAGTGCCTCCCAGTATAGCCCAGTTCCCCCCCAGTCCATCCCAGTTCATCCCAGTATGGCCCAGTGCCCCCCCCAGTCCATCCCAGTTCCTCCCAGTTCATCCCAGTGCCTCCCAGTTCATCCCAGTATGGCCCAGTGCCCCTCCCAGTATGGCCCAGTTCATCCCAGTATGGCCCAGTGGCCCCCCCAGTCCATCCCAGTGCCTTCCAGTATGGACCAGTTCATCCCAGTATGGCCCAGTGCCCCTCCCAGTCCATCCCAGTTCATCCCAGTGCCTCCCAGTTCATCCCAGTATGGCCCAGTTCCTCCCAGTCCATCCCAGTTCCTCCCAGTATGGCCCAGTTCACCCCAGTATGGCCCAGTGCCCCCCCAGTCCACCCCAGTTCATCCCAGTATGGCCCAGTGCCTCCCAGTATGGCCCAGTGCCCCCCCCCAGTCCATCCCAGTTCATCCCAGTATGGCCCAGTGCCCCTCCCAGTATGGCCCAGTTCATCCCAGTATGGCCCAGTGCCCCCTCAGTTCCTCCCAGTATAGCCCAGTTCATCCCAGTATGGCCCAGTGCCCCCCCCAGTCCATCCCAGTATGGCCCAGTGCCTCCCAGTATAGCCCAGTGCCCCCCCCAGTCCACCCCAGTTCATCCCAGTATGGCCCAGTGCCTCCCAGTATGGCCCAGTGCCCCCCCCCAGTCCATCCCAGTTCATCCCAGTATGGCCCAGTGCCCCCCCCAGTCCATCCCAGTTCATCCCAGTATGGCCCAGTGCCCCTCCCAGTATGGCCCAGTTCATCCCAGTATGGCCCAGTGCCCCCTCAATTCCTCCCAGTATAGCCCAGTTCATCCCAGTATGGCCCAGTGCCCCCCCCAGTCCATCCCAGTATGGCCCAGTGCCTCCCAGTATAGCCCAGTTCCTCCCAGTCCATCCCAGTGCCTCCCAGTATGGCCCAGTGCCTCCCAGTATGGCCCAGTGCCCCCCCCAGTCCACCCCAGTTCATCCCAGTATGGCCCAGTGCCTCCCAGTATGGCCCAGTGCCCCCCCCCAGTCCATCCCAGTTCATCCCAGTATAGCCCAGTGCCCCTCCCAGTATGGCCCAGTTCATCCCAGTATGGCCCAGTGCCCCTCCCAGTATATCCCAGTGCCCTCCCAGTACCTCCCAGTCCCCTTCCAGTGTCCCCCAGTCCATCCCAGTATATCCCAGTCCCCTCCCAGTCCATCCCAGTCAATCCCAGCCCATCCCAGTACCTCCCAGTCCATCCCAGTGCCTCCCAGTGCCCTCCCAGTGCCACCCAGTATATCCCAGTCCCCTCCCAGTCCCTTCCCAGTCCCCCCCATTGTCCTCCCAGTCCCTCCCAGTACCTCCCAGTCCATCCCAGTGCCTCCCAGTCCATCCCAGTATGTCCCAGTCCATCCCAGTGCCCTCCCAGTCCCCTCCCAGTACTCCCCATTGCCCTCCCAGTGCCCCCCAGTGCCCTTCCAGTCCCCTCCCAGTGCCCCCCAGTATATCCCAGTGCCCTCCCAGTACCTCCCAGTCCATCCCAGTGCCTCCCAGTCCATCCCAGTGCCCTCGCAGTGCCCTCCCAGTCCATCCCAGTATATCCCAGTCCATCCCATTGCCCTCCCAGTCCCCTCCCAGTGCCCCCCAGTATATCCTAGTCCCCTCCCAGTACCCCCCAGTGCCCTCCCAGTCCCCCCCATTGCCCTCCCAGTCCATCCCAATCCCCCCCCAGTGCCCACCCATTGCCCTCCCAGTCCATCCCAGTGCCTCTCAGTCCATCCCAGTCCCCTCCCAGTGCCCCCCAGTATATCCCAGTCCCCTTCCAGTACCCCCCAGTCCATCCCAGTCCCCTCCCAGTGCCTCCCAGTCCATCCCAGTATATCCCAGTCCCCTCCCAGTGCCCCCCAGTATATCCCAGTCCCCTTCCAGTACCCCCCAGTCCCTCCCAGTGCCTCCCAGTCCATCCCAGTATATCCCAGTCCCCTCCCAGTGCCCCCCAGTATATCCCAGTCCCCTCCCAGTCCCCTCCCAGTGCCCCCCAGTATATCCCAGTCCCCTTCCAGTACCCCCAGTGCCCTCCCAGTCCCTCCCAGTGCCCCCCAGTCCATCCCAGTCCCCTCCCAGTGCCTCCCAGTCCATCCCAGTGCCCTCCCAGTCCCTCCCAGTGCCCCCAGTCCATCCCAGTCCCCTCCCAGTGCCTCCCAGTCCCTCCCAGTGCCCTCCCAGTCCATCCCAGTGCCCCCCCCAGTGCTCCCAGTACAAACCAGTGCTCCCAGTATGGCTCAGTGGTTTTCTCCCCCGACGCCTTTTCCCTCGCGGGCGCTTTGGGCAGCGCCAGGGCCTTCTCCTGTGGGGTCACCCAGGGGTCACGGGGTCACCGAGGGGTCACGGGGTCACCGAGAGGTCACGGGGTCATTGGGGGTCATGGGGTCATCGTAGGGTCATGGGGTCATTGGGGGTCACGGGGTCATTGGGGGTCATGGGGTCACTGAAGGGGCATGGGGTCATTGTAGGGTCACGGGGTCATCGTAGGGTCACGGGGTCATTGGGGGGCACGGGGTCACCGAGAGGTCACGGGGTCATTGGGGTCACGGGGTCATCGTAGGGTCACGGGGTCATCGTAGGGTCATGGGGTCATTGGGGGGCACGGGGTCATCGTAGGTTCACGGGGTTATCGTAGGGTCACGGGGTTATTGGAGGTCATGGGGTCACTGAAGGGTCACGGGGTCATCGTAGGGTCATGGGGTCATTGGGGTCACGGGGTTATTGGGGGTCATGGGGTCATTGGGGGTCACGGTGGGGTCATGGGATCACTGTGGGGTCACGGGGTCACCGTGGGGTCACGGGGTCATTGGAGGGTCATGGGGTCATCGTAGGGTCATGGGGTCATTGGGGGGTCACGGGGTCACCAAAGGGTGACGGGGTCATTGGGGGGTCATGGGGTCATCATAGGGTCATGGGGTCACCAAAGGGTCACGGGGTCATTGGGGGTCACGGGGACACCAAAGGGTCACGGGGTCATTGGGGGTCATGGGTTCACCGAGGGGTCACGGTGGGGTCACTAAGGGGTCATGGGGTCATTGGGGGACACGGGGTTACCGAAGGGTCACGGGGTCATTGGTGTCCCAATGGGATCTCTATGTGTCCCAATGCGTCCCAATGGGATCTCTACGGTGTCCCAATGTGTCCCACTGTGTCCCAATGGGATCTCTATGGGATCTCTACAGTGTCCCAATGTGTCCCACTGTGTCCCTATGGGATCTCTATGGGATCTCTACGGTGTCCCAATGTGTCCCACTGTGTCCCAATGGGATCTCTATGGGATCTCTACGGTGTCCCAATGTGTCCCACTGTGTCCCAATGGGATCTCTATGGGATCTCTATGGCGTCCCAATGTGTCCCTATGGTGTCCCTATAGTGTCCCAATGTGTCCCTATGGGATCTCTATGGTGTCCCAATGTGTCCCAATGTGTCCCTATGGTGTCCCAATGTGTCCCAATGGTATCCCTATGGTGTCCCAATGGGATCTCTATGTGTCCCAATGTGTCCCTATGGGATCTCTATGGTGTCCCTATGGTGTCCCAATGGGATCTCTACGGTGTGTCAATGTGTCCCTTTGTTATCCCCATGGTGTCCCAATGTGTCCCTATGGTGTCCCTATTGTGTCCCAATGAGTCCCACTGAGTCCCAATGTGTCCCTATAGGATCTCTATGGTGTCCCAATGCATCCCAGTGTGTCCCAATGGGATCTCTATGGGATCTCTATGGTGTCCCACTGTGTCCCACTGTGTCCCAATGGGATCTCTATGTGTCCCAATGTGTCCCTATGGGATCTCTATGGTGTCTCAATGTGTCCCAATGTGTCCCTATGGTGTCCCAATGTGTCCCAGTGTGTCCCAGTGTGTCCCAATGGGATCTCTATGGTGTCCCAATGGGATCTGTATGGTGTCCCAATGTGTCCCTATGGTATCCCCATGGTGTCCCAATGGGATCTCTATGGTGTCCCAATGCGTCCCAATGTGTCCCAATGGTATCCCTATGGTGTCCCAATGTGTCCCAATGGGATCTCTATGGTGTCCCAATGCATCCCAATGTGTCCCCATGGGATCTCTATGGGATCTCTATGGTGTCCCACTGTGTCCCACTGTGTCCCAATGTGTCCCTATGGTGTCCCAATGTGTCCCCATGGGATCTCTATGTGTCCCAATGCACCCCAATGCGCCCCAGTGTGTCCCAATGGGATCTCTATGGTGTCCCAATGCATCCCAATGTGTCCCCATGGGATCTCTATGGTGTCCCACTGTGTCCCAATGTGTCCCAATGGTATCCCTATGGTGTCCCAATGTGTCCCAATGGGATCTCTATGGTGTCCCAATGCATCCCAATGTGTCCCTATGGGATCTCTATGGTGTCCCACTGTGTCCCAATGTGTCCCAATGGTATCCCTATGGTGTCCCAATGTGTCCCCATGGGATCTCTATGGTGTCCCAATGCGTCCCAATGTGTCCCCATGGTGTCCCAATGGGATCTCTATGGTGTCCCACTGTGTCCCTATGGGATCTCTATGGGGTCCCAATGTGTCCCAGTGTGTCCCTATGGTGTCCCAATGTGTCCCTATGGGTTCTCTATGGTGTCCCAATGCGTCCCAATGTGTCCCTATGGTGTCCCCATGGGATCTCTATGGTGTCCCACTGTTTCCCAATGTGTCCCTATGTGTCCCTATGGTGTCCCAATGTGTCCCCATGGGATCTCTATGTGTCCCAATGCACCCCAATGCGCCCCAATGTGTCCCAATGGGATCTCTATGGTGTCCCAATGCGCCCCAATGTGTCCCAATGGGATCTCTATGGTGTCCCACTGTGTCCCAATGTGTCCCCATGGGATCTGTACGGTGTCCCACTGTGTCCCAATGTGTCCCAATGGTATCCCTATGGTGTCCCAATGTGTCCCCATGGGATCTCTATGTGTCCCAATGCACCCCAATGCGCCCCAATGTGTCCCAATGGTATCCCTATGGTGTCCCAATGTGTCCCAATGGTATCCCTATGGTGTCCCAATGTGTCCCAATGGTATCCCACGGTGTCCCAATGTGTCCCAATGGTATCCCTATGGTGTCCCAATGTGTCCCCATGGGATCTCTATGGTGTCCCACTGTGTCCCAATGTGTCCCAATGGTATCCCTATGGTGTCCCAATGTGTCCCCATGGGATCTCTATGGGATCCGTACGGTGCCCCACTGTGTTACCCCCCGTTGTCGTCCCCCCCCCCCCCCCCGGCGGTCGCAGTGCCGGCGGTGGGCGCTGCAGTGCCGCTGACCTCCACCAGGGGGTGCCACTGCTCGATGGGCGTCCGCGGGTTGGCCAACATCTCCGCCCAGTGCTCCCGGCCCGGCCCGGCCGCGTCACCGCCCACCCGGCACAGCCCGATCACCTCGTTGTGCCCTATGCTGGGACCCATAGCGACCCATAGATTGACCCATAGCGCCCCATAGAGTGACCCATAGAGCGACCCACCCATAGCGCCCCATAGAGTGACCCATAGATGGACCCACCGCCCACCCGGCACAGCCCGATCACCTCGTTGTGCCCTATGCTGGGACCCATAGATTGACCCATAGCGCCCCATAGCGGGACCCACACATTGACCCATAGAGTGACCCATAGATGGACCCACCGCCCACCCGGCACAGCCCGATCACCTCATTGTGCCCTATGCTGGGACCCATAGATTGACCCATAGAGTGACCCATAGCGCCCCATAGCGGGACCCATAGAGCGACCCACCCATAGCGCCCCATAGAGTGACCCATAGATGGACCCACCGCCCACCCGGCACAGCCCGATCACCTCGTTGTGCCCTATGCTGGGACCCATAGAGTGACCCATAGCGCCCCATAGCGGGACCCACACATTGACCCACACATTGACCCATAGCGGGACCCACACATTGACCCATAGCGCCCCATAGATGGACCCATAGATGGACCCACCGCCCACCCGGCACAGCCCGATCACCTCATTATGGCCTATGCTGGGACCCATAGCGACCCATAGATTGACCCACACATTGACCCACACACTGACCCATAGAGTGACCCATAGATGGACCCACCGCCCACCCGGCACAGCCCGATCACCTCGTTGTGCCCTATGCTGGGACCCATAGAGTGACCCATAGCGCCCCATAGCGGGACCCACACATTGACCCACACATTGACCCACACACTGACCCATAGAGTGACCCATAGATGGACCCACCGCCCACCCGGCACAGCCCGATCACCTCGTTGTGCCCTATGCTGAGACCCATAGAGTGACCCATAGCGCCCCATAGAGTGACCCATAGATCGACCCACACATTGACCCACACATTGACCCATAGCGGGACCCATAGCGGGACCCATAGTGACCCATAGATGGACCCACCGCCCACCCGGCACAGCCCGATCACCTCATTATGGCCTATGCTGAGACCCACACATTGACCCATAGCGGGACCCATAGCGCCCCATAGAGTGACCCATAGATCGACCCACACATTGACCCATAGCGGGACCCATAGCGGGAACCACACATTGACCCACCGCCCACCCGGCACAGCCCGATCACCTCATTATGGCCTATGCTGGGACCCATAGCGCCCCATAGATGGACCCACACATTGACCCACACATTGACCCATAGCGCCCCATAGAGTGACCCATAGATGGACCCACCGCCCACCCGGCACAGCCCGATCACCTCATTGTGCCCTATGCTGAGACCCATAGCGCCCCATAGAGTGACCCATAGATCGACCCATAGCGCCCAACATCCACCCCATACCACCCCCATACCTCCCCATATCCCCCCATCCCACCCCCATAACCCCCCATATTCCCCCATACCCCCCCATATCCCCCCCATACTGCCCCATATCCGCCCCATATCCCCCTATAACCCCCCAAAAACACGCCATAACCACCCCATATCCCCCCATACCCCCCAACCCCCCCCCCATATTGCCCCCATACCCTCCATATCCACCCCATAGCCCCCCATATCCAACCCATATCCACCCCATAGCTCCCCATATCCACCCCATATCCACCCCATAGCTCCCCATACACCCCCATATACCCCCATATCCCCCCATTTTCACCCCATATCCCCCCATTTTCACCCCATATCTCCCCATACTGCCCCATATCTACCCCATACTGCCCCATATCCACCCCAAACCCCCCCATATCCCCCTCATACCCACTCATACCCCCATATCCCCCCTATACCCCCCCATATCCCCCCCCATATCCCCCCATACCCCCCCATATCCCCCCCATACCCTCCCAAAACCCCCCATACCCCCCCATATCCCCCCATACCCCCCTATATCCCCCATACCCCCCCATATCCCCCCCATACCCCCCCTATACCCCCATATCCCCCCTATACCCCCCCATATCCCCCCATACCCCCCCATATCCCCCCATACCCCCCTATATCCCCCATTTCCCCCCATATCCCCCC
>NW_024095994.1:31005-139882 GCF_016699485.2 Gallus gallus | reverse complement strand
TTGCCTTGCCTTGCCTTGTCTACATGTTACTGGCCTGGACTTGCCTTGCCTTGCCTGGACATGACTGGCCTTGCCTGGACTTGCCTTGCGTTTACTGGCCTTGCCTTGCCGAGCTCTGACTGGTCTGGACTTGCCTTGCCTTGCCTGGCCTTGCCTGCTCATGCCTGGTTTTCCCTGGACTTGCCTTGCCTTGCCTTGCCTGGACTTGCCTTGCCTTGCCTTGTCTACCTGTTACTGGTCTGGACTTGCCTTGCATTGCCTTGCCTTGCCTGGCCTGGCCGTGCCCTGTCTGGCTTGCCTGGCCTTTACTTGCCTTGCTTTGTTTTGCCTGGCCTGGCCTTGCCTTGCAATGCCTTGCCTTGACTGGCCTTGCCTTGCCTAGCTGTGACTGGCCTGGACTTGCCTTGCCTTGCCTGGGCTTGCCTGGACTTGCCTGGTCCTGCCTGGCTTTCCCTTGCATTGCCTTGCCTTGTTTGGCCTTGCCTTGCCTTGCCATGACTGTCCTTGAATTGCCTTGCCTTGTCTGGACTTCTCTGGCCTTGCCTGGCCTTGCCTTGCCTTGCCTTTCCATGCCTGGCCTTGCCTGGCCTGGCGTGCCCTGGCATTGCTTTGCCTTGCTTTGCCCTGCCTGGCCTGCCCTGGCATTGCCTTGCCTTGCATTGCCTTGCCTTGCCTTGCCTGGCCTGGCCTTATTTTGCCTTGCCTTGCACTGCCTTGCCTTGCACTGCCTTGCCTTGCCTTGCCTTATCTTGCCCTGCCTTGCCTTGCCTTGCCTTGCCTTGCCTGGATTTGCCTGGCCTTGCCTGGACTTACCTTTGCTCTGTCTTGCATTGCATTGCCCTACCTTGCCTTGCTTGCTTTTTCCTTGCCTGGCCTTGTTTTGCTATGCCTTGCCTAGCCTTACCTGGCCTGGCCTTCCCCTGCCTGGCCGGGCCTGGCCTGGACTTGACTAGCCTTGCCTTGCACTGCATGACATGGCCTTGCCTGGCCTTGCCTTGCCTTGCCTTGCCTTGCCTTGCCTTGCCGTGTTTTGCCTTGCTTGGCCCTACCTTGCCTTTCCTTAGCTTGTCTTGCCTTGCCTTGCCTGGCCTATCCGTGCCTGGCCTTGCCTGGCCATGCCTTGCCTTGCTTTGACTGGCCTTTCCTTGCCTTGCCTTCCCTTGACTAGCCTTGTCTTGCCTGGCCTGGCCAGTCCTGGCCTTGCCTTGCCTTGCCTGGACTTGCCTGGTCTTGCCTTGTTTTGCCTTGCTTGGCCCTACCTAGCCTTTCCTTAGCTTGTCTTGCCTTGCTTTGCCTGGCCTATCTGTGCCTGGCCTTGCCCGGCCATGCCTTGCCTTGCTTTGACTGGCCTTTCCTTGCCTTGCCTTCCCTTGACTGGCCTTTCCTTGCCTAGCCTTGTCCTGCCTGGCCTGGCCAGTCCTTGCCTTGCCTTGCCTGGCATTGCCTGGCCTTGTTTTGCCTTGTTTAGCCCTACCCAGCCTTTCCTTAGCTTGTCTTGCCTTGCCTTGCCTGGACTTGCCTTGCCTTGCCTGGCCTGGCTGTGCCCTGTCCGGCTTGCCTGGCCTTTACTTGCCTTGCTTTGTTTTGCCTGGCCTGGCCTTGCCTTGCAATGCCTTGCCTTGACTGGCCTTGCCTTGCCTAGCTGTGTCTGGCCTGGACTTGCCTTGCCTTGGCTTGCCTGGACTTGCCTGGTCTTGCCTGGCTTTGCCTTGCATTGCCTTGCCTTGTTTGGCCTTGCCTTACCTTGCCATGAGTGTCCTTGAATTGCCTTGCCTTGCCTGGCCTTGTCTTGCCTAGCTGTGACTGGCCTGGACTTTCCTTGCCTTTCCTGGATTTGCCTGGACTTGCCTGGCCTAGCCTGGACTTGCCTTGCGTTTACTGGGCTTGCCTTGCCGAGCTCTGACTGGTCTGGACTTGCCTTGCCTTGCCTGGCCTTGCCTGCTCATGCCTGGTTTTCCCTGGACTTGCCTTGCCTTGCCTTGCCTTGCCTTGCCTTGCCTTGCCTTGTGTACCTGTTACTGGCCTGGACTTGCCTTGCCTTGCCTGGACATGACTGGCCTTGCCTGGACTTGACTTGCGTTTACTGGCCTTGCCTTGCCGAGCTCTGACTGGTCTGGACTTGCCTTGCCTTGCCTGGCCTTGCCTGCTCATGCCTGGTGTTCCCTGGACTTGCCTTGCCTTGCCTTGCCTTGCAATGCCTTGCCTTGACTGGCCTTGCCTTGCCTAGCTGTGACTGGCTTGGACTTGCCTTGCCTTGCCTGGGCTTGCCTGGACTTGCCTGGTCCTGCCTGGCTTTGCCTTGCACTGCCTTGCCTTGTTTGGCCTTGCCTTGCCTTGCCATGACTGTCCTTGAATTGCCTTGCCTTGTCTGGACTTGTCTGGCCTTGCCTGGACTTGCCTTGCTTTGCCTTGCCTTGCGTGGCCTGGCCTTTACTTGCATTGCCTTGCTTTGCCTTGCCTTGCCTTGCCTAGCTGTGACTGGCCTGGACTTGCCTTGCCTTGAGTGGCCTTGCCTAGCCCGGACTTGCTTTGCCTTGCCTGGCCTAGCCTTGTTTTGCCTTGCCTTGCCTTACCCTGCCTGGCCTGGACTTGCCTGGACTTGCCTTGCCTAGCTGTGACTGGCCTGGCCGTGCCTGGCCTTGCCTTGCTTTGTCTGGCCTGAATTTGCCTTGCCTTGCCTTGCCTAGCTGTGACTGGCCTGGCCTTGCCTGGCCTTGCCTTGCTTTGTCTGGCCTGAATTTGCCTTGCCTTGCCTTGCCTTGCCGTGCCTTGCCTTGCCGTGCCTTGCCTTGCCGTGCCTTGCCTGGCCTTGCCTTGCCTGGCCTGGCCTGCACTTCCATGGCCTTTCCCTGTATGGCGTGGCCTTGACTGGTCTTGCCCTGCCTTGCCTTGCCTTGCCTGCCTGTGCCTGGCCAGGTCTTGTTTTGCCTTGCCTTGCCTTGCCTTGCCCTGCCTGGCCTGGCCAGACCTGTCCTTGCCTGGCCTGGCCTTGCCTTGCCTTTCCTTGCCTGGTCTTGCCTGGCCTTGCCCCTCCATGCCTGGCCTTGCCTGGCCTGGCGTGCCCTGGCATTGCTTTGCCTTGCTTTGCCCTGCCTGGCCTGCCCTGGCACTGCCTTGCCTTGCACTGTCTTGCCTTGCCTTGCCTTATCTTGCCCTGCCTTGCCTTGCCTTGCCTTGCCTGGATTTGCCTGGCCTTGCCTGGACTTACCTTTCTCTGTCTTGCATTGCATTGCCCTACCTTGCCTTGCTTGCTTTTTCCTTGCCTGGCCTTGTTTTGCTATGCCTTGCCTAGCCTTACCTGGCCTGGCCTTCCCCTGCCTGGCCGGGCCTGGCCTGGACTTGATCTAGCCTTGCCTTGCACTGCATGACATGGCCTTGCCTGGCCTTGCCTTGCCTTGCCTTGCCTTGCCTTGCCTTGCCGTGTTTTGCCTTGCTTGGCCCTACCTTGCCTTTCCTTAGCTTGTCTTGCCTTGCCTTGCCTGGCCTATCCGTGCCTGGCCTAGCCTGGACTTGCCTTGCGTTTACTGGGCTTGCCTTGCCGAGCTCTGACTGGTCTGCACTTGCCTTGCCTTGCCTGGCCTTGCCTGCTCATGCCTGGTTTTCCCTGGACTTGCCTTGCCTTGCCTTGCCTTGCCTTGCCTTGCCTTGCCTTGCCTTGCCTTGCCTTGTCTACCTGTTACTGGTCTGGACTTGCCTTGCATTGCCTTGCCTTGCCTGGCCTGGCCGTGCCCTGTCTGGCTTGCCTGGCCTTTACTTGCCTTGCTTTGTTTTGCCTGGCCTGGCCTTGCCTTGCAATGCCTTGCCTTGACTGGCCTTGCCTTGCCTAGCTGTGACTGGCCTGGACTTGCCTTGCCTTGCCTGGGCTTGCCTGGACTTGCCTGGTCCTGCCTGGCTTTGCCTTGCATTGCCTTGCCTTGTTTGGCCTTGCCTTGCCTTGCCATGACTGTCCTTGAATTGCCTTGCCTTGTCTGGACTTGTCTGGCCTTGCCTGGACTTGCCTTGCTTTGCCTGGCCTTGCGTGGCCTTGCCTGGACTTGCCTTGCCTTGCTTTGCCTTGCCTTGCCTTGCCTAGCTGTGACTGGCCTGGACTTGCCTTGCCTTGCCTGGGCTTGCCTGGACTTGCCTGGTCCTGCCTGGCTTTGCCTTGCATTGCCTTGCCTTGTTTGGCCTTGCCTTGCCTTGCCATGACTGTCCTTGAATTGCCTTGCCTTGTCAGGACTTGTCTGGCCTTGCCTGGACTTGCCTTGCTTTGCCTGGCCTTGCGTGGCCTTGCCTGGACTTGCCTTGCTTTGCTTTGCCTTGCCTTGCCTTGCCTAGCTGTGACTGGCCTGGACTTCCCTTGCCTTGAGTGGCCTTGCCTAGCCAGGACTTGCTTTGCCTTGCCTGGCCTAGCCTTGTTTTGCCTTGCCTTGCCTTACCCTGCCTGGCCTGGACTTGCCTGGACTTGCCTTGCCTAGCTGTGACTGGCCTGGCCGTGCCTGGCCTTGCCTTGCTTTGTCTGGCCTGAATTTGCCTTGCCTTGCCTTGCCGTGCCTTGCCTTGCCGTGCCTTGCCTGGCCTTGCCTTGCCTGGCCTGGCCTGTACTTCCATGGCCTTTCCCTGTATGGCGTGGCCTTGACTGGTCTTGCCCTGCCTTGCCTTGCCTTGCCTGCCTGTGCCTGGCCAGGTCTTGTTTTGCCTTGCCTTGCCTTGCCTTGCCCTGCCTGGCCTGGCCAGACCTGTCCTTGTCTGGCCTGGCCTTGCCTTGCCTTTCCTTGCCTGGTCTTGCCTGGCCTTGCCCCTCCATGCCTGGCCTTGCCTGGCCTGGCGTGCCCTGGCATTGCTTTGCCTTGCTTTGCCCTGCCTGGCCTGCCCTGGCACTGCCTTGCCTTGCACTGTCTTGCCTTGCCTTGCCTTGCCTTGCCTGGCCTTGCCTTGCCTTGCCTTATCTTGCCCTGCCTTGCCTTGCCTTGCCTTGCCTGGATTTGCCTGGCCTTGCCTGGACTTACCTTTCTCTGTCTTGCATTGCATTGCCCTACCTTGCCTTGCTTGCTTTTTCCTTGCCTGGCCTTGTTTTGCTATGCCTTGCCTAGCCTTACCTGGCCTGGCCTTCCCCTGCCTGGCCGGGCCTGGCCTGGACTTGACTAGCCTTGCCTTGCACTGCATGACATGGCCTTGCCTGGCCTTGCCTTGCCTTGCCTTGCCTTGCCTTGCCTTGCCTTGCCATGTTTTGCCTTGCTTGGCCCTACCTTGCCTTTCCTTAGCTTGTCTTGCCTTGCCTTGCCTGGCCTATCCGTGCCTGGCCTAGCCTGGACTTGCCTTGCGTTTACTGGGCTTGCCTTGCCGAGCTCTGACTGGTCTGGACTTGCCTTGCCTTGCCTGGCCTTGCCTGCTCATGCCTGGTTTTCCCTGGACTTGCCTTGCCTTGCCTTTCCTTGCCTTGCCTTGCCTTGCCTTGCCTTGCCTTGTCTACCTGTTACTGGTCTGGACTTGCCTTGCATTGCCTTGCCTTGCCTGACCTGGCCGTGCCCTGTCTGGCTTGCCTGGCCTTTACTTGCCTTGCTTTGTTTTGCCTGGCCTGGCCTTGCCTTGCAATGCCTTGCCTTGACTGGCCTTGCCTTGCCTAGCTGTGACTGGCCTGGACTTGCCTTGCCTTGCCTGGGCTTGCCTGGACTTGCCTGGTCCTGCCTGGCTTTGCCTTGCATTGCCTTGCCTTGTTTGGCCTTGCCTTGCCTTGCCATGACTGTCCTTGAATTGCCTTGCCTTGTCTGGACTTGTCTGGCCTTGCCTGGACTTGCCTTGCTTTGCCTGGCCTTGCGTGGCCTTGCCTGGACTTGCCTTGCCTTGCTTTGCCTTGCCTTGCCTTGCCTAGCTGTGACTGGCCTGGACTTGCCTTGCCTTGCCTGGGCTTGCCTGGACTTGCCTGGTCCTGCCTGGCTTTGCCCTTGCATTGCCTTGCCTTGTTTGGCCTTGCCTTGCCTTGCCATGACTGTCCTTGAATTGCCTTGCCTTGTCAGGACTTGTCTGGCCTTGCCTGGACTTGCCTTGCATTTGCCTGGCCTTGCGTGGCCTTGCCTGGACTTGCCTTGCTTTGCTTTGCCTTGCCTTGCCTTGCCTAGCTGTGACTGGCCTGGACTTGCCTTGCCTTGAATGGCCTTGCCTAGCCAGGACTTGCTTTGCCTTGCCTGGCCTAGCCTTGTTTTGCCTTGCCTTGCCTTACCCTGCCTGGCCTGGACTTGCCTGGACTTGCCTTGCCTAGCTGTGACTGGCCTGGCCGTGCCTGGCCTTGCCTTGCTTTGTCTGACCTGAATTTGCCTTGCCTTGCCTTGCCTAGCTGTGACTGGCCTGGCCTTGCCTGGCCTTGCCTTGCTTTGTCTGGCCTGAATTTGCCTTGCCTTGCCTTGCCTTGCCGTGCCTTGCCGTGCCGTGCCTTGCCTGGCCTTGCCTTGCCTGGCCTGGCCTGTACTTCCATGGCCTTTCCCTGTATGGCGTGGCCTTGACTGGTCTTGCCCTGCCTTGCCTTGCCTTGCCTGCCTGTGCCTGGCCAGGTCTTGTTTTGCCTTGCCTTGCCTTGCCTTGCCTTGCCCTGCCTGGCCTGGCCAGACCTGTCCTTGCCTGGCCTGGCCTTGCCTTGCCTTTCCTTGCCTGGTCTTGCCTGGCCTTGCCCCTCCATGCCTGGCCTTGCCTGGCCTGGCGTGCCCTGGCATTGCTTTGCCTTGCTTTGCCCTGCCTGGCCTGCCCTGGCACTGCCTTGCCTTGCACTGCCTTGCCTTGCCTTGCCTTATCTTGCCCTGCCTTGCCTTGCCTTGCCTTGCCTGGATTTGCCTGGCCTTGCCTGGACTTACCTTTCTCTGTCTTGCATTGCATTGCCCTACCTTGCCTTGCTTGCTTTTTCCTTGCCTGGCCTTGTTTTGCTATGCCTTGCCTAGCCTTACCTGGCCTGGCCTTCCCCTGCCTGGCCGGGCCTGGCCTGGACTTGTCTAGCCTTGCCTTGCACTGCATGACATGGCCTTGCCTGGCCTTGCCTTGCCTTGCCTTGCCTTGCCTTGCCGTGTTTTGCCTTGCTTGGCCCTACCTTGCCTTTCCTTAGCTTGTCTTGCCTTGCCTTGCCTGGCCTATCTGTGCCTGGCCTTGCCCGGCCATGCCTTGCCTTGCTTTGACTGGCCTTTCCTTGCCTTGCCTTCCCTTGACTGGCCTTTCCTTGCCTAGCCTTGTCCTGCTTGCCTGGCCAGTCCTGGCCTTGCCTTGCCTGGCATTGCCTGGCCTTGTTTTGCCTTGCTTAGCCCTACCCAGCCTTTCCTTAGCTTGTCTTGCCTTGCCTTGCCTGGACTTGCCTTGCCTTGCCTGGCCTGGCTGTGCCCTGTCCGGCTTGCCTGGCCTTTACTTGCCTTGCTTTGTTTTGCCTGGCCTGGCCTTGCCTTGCAATGCCTTGCCTTGACTGGCCTTGCCTTGCCTAGCTGTGTCTGGCCTGGACTTGCCTTGCCTTGGCTTGCCTGGACTTGCCTGGTCTTGCCTGGCTTTGCCTTGCATTGTCTTGCCTTGTTTGGCCTTGCCTTACCTTGCCATGACTGTCCTTGAATTGCCTTGCCTTGCCTGGCCTTGTCTTGCCTAACTGTGACTGGCCTGGACTTTCCTTGCCTTTCCTGGACTTGCCTGGCCTAGCCTGGACTTGCCTTGCGTTTACTGGGCTTGCCTTGCCGAGCTCTGACTGGTCTGGACTTGCCTTGCCTTGCCTGGCCTTGCCTGCTCATGCCTGGTTTTCCCTGGACTTGCCTTGCCTTGCCTTGCCTTGCCTTGTGTACCTGTTACTGGCCTGGACTTGCCTTGCCTTGCCTGGACATGACTGGCCTTGCCTGGACTTGCCTTGCGTTTACTGGCCTTGCCTTGCCGAGCTCTGACTGGTCTGGACTTGCCTTGCCTTGCCTGGCCTTGCCTGCTCATGCCTGGTTTCCCCTGGACTTGCCTTGCCTTGCCTTGCCTTGCCTTGTCTACATGTTACTGGCCTGGACTTGCCTTGCCTTGCCTGGACATGACTGGCCTTGCCTGGACTTGCCTTGTTTTTTCTGGCCTTGCCTTGCCTAGCTGTGACTGGTCTGGACTTGCCTTGCCTTGCCTGGCCTTGCCTGCTCATGCCTGGTTTTCCCTGGACTTGCCTTGCCTTGCCTTGCCTTGCCTTGCCTTGCCTTGCCTTGCCTTGCCTTGTCTACCTGTTACTGGTCTGGACTTGCCTTGCATTGCCTTGCCTTGCCTGGCCTGGCCGTGCCCTGTCTGGCTTGCCTGGCCTTTACTTGCCTTGCTTTGTTTTGCCTGGCCTGGCCTTGCCTTGCAATGCCTTGCCTTGACTGGCCTTGCCTTGCCTAGCTGTGACTGGCCTGGACTTGCCTTGCCTTGCCTGGGCTTGCCTGGACTTGCCTGGTCCTGCCTGGCTTTCCCTTGCATTGCCTTGCCTTGTTTGGCCTTGCCTTGCCTTGCCATGACTGTCCTTGAATTGCCTTGCCTTGTCTGGACTTGTCTGGCCTTGCCTGGACTTGCCTTGCTTTGCCTTGCCTTGCCTTGCCTAGCTGTGACTGGCCTGGACTTGCCTTGCCTTGAGTGGCCTTGCCTAGCCAGGACTTGCTTTGCCTTGCCTGGCCTAGCCTTGTTTTGCCTTGCCTTGCCTTACCCTGCCTGGCCTGGACTTGCCTGGACTTGCCTTGCCTAGCTGTGACTGGCCTGGCCGTGCCTGGCCTTGCCTTGCTTTGTCTGGCCTGAATTTGCCTTGCCTTGCCTTGCCTAGCTGTGACTGGCCTGGCCTTGCCTGGCCTTGCCTTGCTTTGTCTGGCCTGAATTTGCCTTGCCTTGCCTTGCCTTGCCGTGCCTTGCCTTGCCGTGCCTTGCCTTGCCGTGCCTTGCCTGGCCTTGCCTTGCCTGGCCTGGCCTGCTACTTCCATGGCCTTTCCCTGTATGGCGTGGCCTTGACTGGTCTTGCCCTGCCTTGCCTTGCCTTGCCTGCCTGTGCCTGGCCAGGTCTTGTTTTGCCTTGCCTTGCCTTGCCTTGCCCTGCCTGGCCTGGCCAGACCTGTCCTTGCCTGGCCTGGCCTTGCCTTGCCTTTCCTTGCCTGGTCTTGCCTGGCCTTGCCCCTCCATGCCTGGCCTTGCCTGGCCTGGCGTGCCCTGGCATTGCTTTGCCTTGCTTTGCCCTGCCTGGCCTGCCCTGGCACTGCCTTGCCTTGCACTGCCTTGCCTGGCCTTGCCTTGCCTTGCCTTTGCCTTGCCTTGCCTTGCCTAGCTGTGACTGGCCTGGACTTGCCTTGCCTTGCCTGGGCTTGCCTGGACTTGCCTGGTCCTGCCTGGCTTTCCCTTGCATTGCCTTGCCTTGTTTGGCCTTGCCTTGCCTTGCCATGACTGTCCTTGAATTGCCTTGCCTTGTCTGGACTTGTCTGGCCTTGCCTGGACTTGCCTTGCTTTGCCTGGCCTTGCGTGGCCTTGCCTGGACTTGCCTTGCCTTGCTTTGCCTTGCCTTGCCTTGCCTAGCTGTGACTGGCCTGGACTTGCCTTGCCTTGAGTGGCCTTGCCTAGCCAGGACTTGCTTTGCCTTGCCTGGCCTAGCCTTGTTTTGCCTTGCCTTGCCTTACCCTGCCTGGCCTGGACTTGCCTGGACTTGCCTTGCCTAGCTGTGACTGGCCTGGCCGTGCCTGGCCTTGCCTTGCTTTGTCTGGCCTGAATTTGCCTTGCCTTGCCTTGCCTAGCTGTGACTGGCCTGGCCTTGCCTGGCCTTGCCTTGCTTTGTCTGGCCTGAATTTGCCTTGCCTTGCCTTGCCTTGCCGTGCCTTGCCTTGCCGTGCCTTGCCTGGCCTTGCCTTGCCTGGCCTGGCCTGTACTTCCATGGCCTTTCCCTGTATGGCGTGGCCTTGACTGGTCTTGCCCTGCCTTGCCTTGCCTTGCCTGCCTGTGCCTGGCCAGGTCTTGTTTTGCCTTGCCTTGCCTTGCCTTGCCCTGCCTGGCCTGGCCAGACCTGTCCTTGCCTGGCCTGGCCTTGCCTTGCCTTTCCTTGCCTGGTCTTGCCTGGCCTTGCCCCTCCATGCCTGGCCTTGCCTGGCCTGGCGTGCCCTGGCATTGCTTTGCCTTGCTTTGCCCTGCCTGGCCTGCCCTGGCACTGCCTTGCCTTGCACTGCCTTGCCTTGCCTTGCCTTATCTTGCCCTGCCTTGCCTTGCCTTGCCTTGCCTGGATTTGCCTGGCCTTGCCTGGACTTACCTTTCTCTGTCTTGCATTGCATTGCCCTACCTTGCCTTGCTTGCTTTTTCCTTGCCTGGCCTTGTTTTGCTATGCCTTGCCTAGCCTTACCTGGCCTGGCCTTCCCCTGCCTGGCCGGGCCTGGCCTGGACTTGTCTAGCCTTGCCTTGCACTGCATGACATGGCCTTGCCTGGCCTTGCCTTGCCTTGCCTTGCCTTGCCTTGCCTTGCCGTGTTTTGCCTTGCTTGGCCCTACCTTGCCTTTCCTTAGCTTGTCTTGCCTTGCCTTGCCTGGCCTATCTGTGCCTGGCCTTGCCCGGCCATGCCTTGCCTTGCTTTGACTGGCCTTTCCTTGCCTTGCCTTCCCTTGACTGGCCTTTCCTTGCCTAGCCTTGTCCTGCCTGGCCTGGCCAGTCCTGGCCTTGCCTTGCCTGGCATTGCCTGGCCTTGTTTTGCCTTGCTTAGCCCTACCCAGCCTTTCCTTAGCTTGTCTTGCCTTGCCTTGCCTGGACTTGCCTTGCCTTGCCTGGCCTGGCTGTGCCCTGTCCGGCTTGCCTGGCCTTTACTTGCCTTGCTTTGTTTTGCCTGGCCTGGCCTTGCCTTGCAATGCCTTGCCTTGACTGGCCTTGCCTTGCCTAGCTGTGTCTGGCCTGGACTTGCCTTGCCTTGGCTTGCCTGGACTTGCCTGGTCTTGCCTGGCTTTGCCTTGCATTGTCTTGCCTTGTTTGGCCTTGCCTTACCTTGCCATGACTGTCCTTGAATTGCCTTGCCTTGCCTGGCCTTGTCTTGCCTAACTGTGAACTGGCCTGGACTTTCCTTGCCTTTCCTGGACTTGCCTGGCCTAGCCTGGACTTGCCTTGCGTTTACTGGGCTTGCCTTGCCGAGCTCTGACTGGTCTGGACTTGCCTTGCCTTGCCTGGCCTTGCCTGCTCATGCCTGGTTTTCCCTGGACTTGCCTTGCCTTGCCTTGCCTTGCCTTGCCTTGTCTACCTGTTACTGGCCTGGACTTGCCTTGCCTTGCCTGGACATGACTGGCCTTGCCTGGACTTGCCTTGCGTTTACTGGCCTTGCCTTGCCGAGCTCTGACTGGTCTGGACTTGCCTTGCCTTGCCTGGCCTTGCCTGCTCATGCCTGGTTTCCCCTGGACTTGCCTTGCCTTGCCTTGCCTTGCCTTGTCTACATGTTACTGGCCTGGACTTGCCTTGCCTTGCCTGGACATGACTGGCCTTGCCTGGACTTGCCTTGTTTTTTCTGGCCTTGCCTTGCCTAGCTGTGACTGGTCTGGACTTGCCTTGCCTTGCCTGGCCTTGCCTGCTCATGCCTGGTTTTCCCTGGACTTGCCTTGCCTTGCCTTGCCTTGCCTTGCCTTGCCTTGCCTTGCCTTGTCTACCTGTTACTGGTCTGGACTTGCCTTGCATTGCCTTGCCTTGCCTGGCCTGGCCGTGCCCTGTCTGGCTTGCCTGGCCTTGCCTTGCCTTGCTTTGTTTTGCCTGGCCTGGCCTTGCCTTGCAATGCCTTGCCTTGACTGGCCTTGCCTTGCCTAGCTGTGACTGGCCTGGACTTGCCTTGCCTTGCCTGGGCTTGCCTGGACTTGCCTGGTCCTGCCTGGCTTTGCCTTGCATTGCCTTGCCTTGTTTGGCCTTGCCTTGCCTTGCCATGACTGTCCTTGAATTGCCTTGCCTTGTCTGGACTTGTCTGGCCTTGCCTGGACTTGCCTTGCTTTGCCTGGCCTTGCGTGGCCTTGCCTGGACTTGCCTTGCCTTGCTTTGCCTTGCCTTGCCTTGCCTAGCTGTGACTGGCCTGGTCGTGCCTTGGCCTTGCCTTGCTTTGTCTGGCCTGAATATGCCTGGCCATGCCTTGCCTTGCTTTGACTGGCCTTTCCTTGCCTTGCCTTCCCTTGACTGGCCTTTCCTTGCCTAGCCTTGTCCTGCCTGGTCTGGCCAGTCCTGGCCTTGCCTTGCCATGCCTTGCCTTGCCTTGCCTTGCCTTGCCTTGCCTTGTTTTGCCTTGCTTGGCCCCACCTTGCCTTTCCTTAGCTTGTCTTGCCTTGCCTTGCCTGGCCTATCTGTGCCTGGCCTTGCCCGGCCATGCCTTGCCTTGCTTTGACTGGCCTTTCCTTGCCTAGCCTTCCCTTGACTGGCCTTTCCTTGCCTAGCCTTGTCCTGCCTGGCCTGGCCAGTCCTTGCCTTGCCTTGCCTGGCATTGCCTGTCCTTGTTTTGCCTTGCTTAGCCCTACCTAGCCTTTCCTTAGCTTGTCTTGCCTTGCCTTGCCTGGACTTGCCTTGCCTTGCCTGGCCTGGCTGCGCCCTGTCCGGCTTGCCTGGCCTTTACTTGCCTTGCTTTGTTTTGCCTGGCCTGGCCTTGCCTTGCAATGCCTTGCCTTGACTGGCCTTGCCTTGCCTAGCTGTGTCTGGCCTGGACTTGCCTTGCCTTGGCTTGCCTGGACTTGCCTGGTCTTGCCTGGCTTTGCCTTGCATTGCCTTGCCGTGTTTGGCCTTGCCTTACCTTGCCATGACTGTCCTTGAATTGCCTTGCCTTGCCTGGCCTTGTCTTGCCTAGCTGTGACTGGCCTGGACTTTCCTTGCCTTTCCTGGATTTGCCTGGACTTGCCTGGCCTAGCCTGGACTTGCCTTGCGTTTACTGGGCTTGCCTTGCCGAGCTCTGACTGGTCTGGACTTGCCTTGCCTTGCCTGGCCTTGCCTGCTCATGCCTGGTTTTCCCTGGACTTGCCTTGCCTTGCCTTGCCTTGCCTTGCCTTGCCTTGCCTTGCCTTGCCTTGTGTACCTGTTACTGGCCTGGACTTGCCTTGCCTTGCCTGGACATCACTGGCCTTGCCTGGACTTGCCTTGCGTTTACTGGGCTTGCCTTGCTGAGCTCTGACTGGTCTGGACTTGCCTTGCCTTGCCTGGCCTTGCCTGCTCATGCCTGGTTTTCCCTGGACTTGCCTTGCCTTGCCTTGCCTTGCCTTGCCTTGCCTTGTCTACCTGTTACTGGTCTGGACTTGCCTTGCATTGCCTTGCCTTGCCTGGCCTGGCCGTGCCCTGTCCGGCTTGCCTGGCCTTTACTTGCCTTGCTTTGTTTTGCCTGGCCTGGCCTTGCCTTGCAATGCCTTGCCTTGACTGGCCTTGCCTTGCCTAGCTGTTACTGGCTTGGACTTGCCTTGCCTTGCCTGGGCTTGCCTGGACTTGCCTGGTCCTGCCTGGCTTTGCCTTGCATTGCCTTGCCTTGTTTGGCCTTGCCTTGCCTTGCCATGACTGTCCTTGAATTGCCTTGCCTTGTCTGGACTTCTCTGGCCTTGCCTGGCCTTGCCTTGCTTTGCCTGGCCTTGTGTGGCCTTGCCTGGACTTGCCTTGCCTTGCTTTGCCTTGCCTTGCCTTGCCTAGCTGTGACTGGCCTGGACTTGCCTTGCCTTGAGTGGCCTTGCCTAGCCAGGACTTGCTTTGCCTTGCCTGGCCTAGCCTTGTTTTGCCTTGCCTTGCCTTACCCTGCCTGGCCTGGACTTGCCTGGACTTGCCTTGCCTAGCTGTGACTGGCCTGGCCGTGCCTGGCCTTGCCTTGCTTTGTCTGGCCTGAATTTGCCTTGCCTTGCCTTGCCTAGCTGTGACTGGCCTGGCCTTGCCTGGCCTTGCCTTGCTTTGTCTGGCCTGAATTTGCCTTGCCTTGCCTTGCCTTGCCGTGCCTTGCCTTGCCGTGCCTTGCCTGTACTTCCATGGCCTTTCCCTGTATGGCGTGGCCTTGACTGGTCTTGCCCTGCCTTGCCTTGCCTTGCCTGCCTGTGCCTGGCCAGGTCTTGTTTTGCCTTGCCTTGCCTTGCCTTGCCCTGCCTGGCCTGGCCAGACCTGGCCTTGCCTGGCCTTGCCTTGCCTTGCCTTTCCATCCCTGGCCTTGCCTGGCCTGGCGTGCCCTGGCATTGCTTTGCCTTGCTTTGCCCTGCCTGGCCTGCCCTGGCATTGCCTTGCCTTGCATTGCCTTGCCTTGCCTTCCCTGGCCTGGCCTTGTTTTGCCTTGCCTTGCACTGCCTTGCCTTGCACTGCCTTGCCTTGCCTTGCCTTATCTTGCCCTGCCTTGCCTTGCCTTGCCTTGCCTGGAGTTGCCTGGCCTTGCCTGGACTTACCTTTCTCTGTCTTGCATTGCATTGCCCTACCTTGCCTTGCTTGCTTTTTCCTTGCCTGGCCTTGTTTTGCTACGCCTTGCCTAGCCTTACCTGGCCTGGCCTTCCCCTGCCTGGCCGGGCCTGGCCTGGACTTGACTAGCCTTGCCTTGCACTGCATGACATGGCCTTGCCTGGCCTGGCCTTGCCTTGCCTTGCCTTGCCTTGCCTTGCCGTGTTTTGCCTTGCTTGGCCCTACCTTGCCTTTCCTTAGCTTGTCTTGCCTTGCCTTGCCTGGCCTATCCGTGCCTGGCCTAGCCTGGACTTGCCTTGCGTTTACTGGGCTTGCCTTGCCGAGCTCTGACTGGTCTGGACTTGCCTTGCCTTGCCTGGCCTTGCCTGCTCATGCCTGGTTTTCCCTGGACTTGCCTTGCCTTGCCTTGCCTTGCCTTGCCTTGCCTTGTCTACCTGTTACTGGTCTGGACTTGCCTTGCATTGCCTTGCCTTGCCTGGCCTGGCCGTGCCCTGTCTGGCTTGCCTGGCCTTGCCTTGCCTTGCTTTGTTTTGCCTGGCCTGGCCTTGCCTTGCAATGCCTTGCCTTGACTGGCCTTGCCTTGCCTAGCTGTGACTGGCCTGGACTTGCCTTGCCTTGCCTGGGCTTGCCTGGACTTGCCTGGTCCTGCCTGGCTTTCCCTTGCATTGCCTTGCCTTGTTTGGCCTTGCCTTGCCTTGCCATGACTGTCCTTGAATTGCCTTGCCTTGTCTGGACTTGTCTGGCCTTGCCTGGACTTGCCTTGCTTTGCCTGGCCTTGCGTGGCCTTGCCTGGACTTGCCTTGCCTTGCTTTGCCTTGCCTTGCCTTGCCTAGCTGTGACTGGCCTGGACTTGCCTTGCCTTGCCTGGGCTTGCCTGGACTTGCCTGGTCCTGCCTGGCTTTGCCTTGCATTGCCTTGCCTTGTTTGGCCTTGCCTTGCCTTGCCATGACTGTCCTTGAATTGCCTTGCCTTGTCTGGACTTGTCTGGCCTTGCCTTGACTTGCCTTGCTTTGCCTGGCCTTGCGTGGCCTTGCCTGGACTTGCCTTGCTTTGCTTTGCCTTGCCTTGCCTTGCCTAGCTGTGACTGGCCTGGACTTGCCTTGCCTTGAGTGGCCTTGCCTAGCCCGGACTTGCTTTGCCTTGCCTGGCCTAGCCTTGTTTTGCCTTGCCTTTCCTTACCCTGCCTGGCCTGGACTTGCCTGGACTTGCCTTGCCTAGCTGTGACTGGCCTGGCCGTGCCTGGCCTTGCCTTGCTTTGTCTGGCCTGAATTTGCCTTGCCTTGCCTTGCCTAGCTGTGACTGGCCTGGCCTTGCCTGGCCTTGCCTTGCTTTGTCAGGCCTGAATTTGCCTTGCCTTGCCTTGCCTTGCCTTGCCATGACTGTCCTTGAATTGCCTTGCCTTGTCTGGACTTGTCTGGCCTTGCCTGGACTTGCCTTGCTTTGCCTGGCCTTGCGTGGCCTTGCCTGGACTTGCCTTGCCTTGCTTTGCCTTGCCTTGCCTTGCCTAGCTGTGACTGGCCTGGACTTGCCTTGCCTTGAGTGGCCTTGCCTAGCCAGGACTTGCTTTGCCTTGCCTGGCCTAGCCTTGTTTTGCCTTGCCTTGCCTTACCCTGCCTGGCCTGGACTTGCCTGGACTTGCCTTGCCTAGCTGTGACTGGCCTGGCCGTGCCTGGCCTTGCCTTGCTTTGTCTGGCCTGAATTTGCCTTGCCTTGCCTTGCCTAGCTGTGACTGGCCTGGCCTTGCCTGGCCTTGCCTTGCTTTGTCTGGCCTGAATTTGCCTTGCCTTGCCTTGCCTTGCCGTGCCTTGCCTTGCCGTGCCTTGCCTTGCCGTGCCTTGCCTGGCCTTGCCTTGCCTGGCCTGGCCTGCACTTCCATGGCCTTTCCCTGTATGGCGTGGCCTTGACTGGTCTTGCCCTGCCTTGCCTTGCCTTGCCTGCCTGTGCCTGGCCAGGTCTTGTTTTGCCTTGCCTTGCCTTGCCTTGCCCTGCCTGGCCTGGCCAGACCTGTCCTTGCCTGGCCTGGCCTTGCCTTGCCTTTCCTTGCCTGGTCTTGCCTGGCCTTGCCCCTCCATGCCTGGCCTTGCCTGGCCTGGCGTGCCCTGGCATTGCTTTGCCTTGCTTTGCCCTGCCTGGCCTGCCCTGGCACTGCCTTGCCTTGCACTGCCTTGCCTTGCCTTGCCTTATCTTGCCCTGCCTTGCCTTGCCTTCCCTTGCCTGGATTTGCCTGGCCTTGCCTGGACTTACCTTTCTCTGTCTTGCATTGCATTGCCCTACCTTGCCTTGCTTGCTTTTTCCTTGCCTGGCCTTGTTTTGCTATGCCTTGCCTAGCCTTACCTGGCCTGGCCTTCCCCTGCCTGGCCGGGCCTGGCCTGGACTTGTCTAGCCTTGCCTTGCACTGCATGACATGGCCTTGCCTGGCCTTGCCTTGCCTTGCCTTGCCTTGCCTTGCCGTGTTTTGCCTTGCTTGGCCCTACCTTGCCTTTCCTTAGCTTGTCTTGCCTTGCCTTGCCTGGCCTATCTGTGCCTGGCCTTGCCCGGCCATGCCTTGCCTTGCTTTGACTGGCCTTTCCTTGCCTTGCCTTCCCTTGACTGGCCTTTCCTTGCCTAGCCTTGTCCTGCCTGGCCTGGCCAGTCCTGGCCTTGCCTTGCCTGGCATTGCCTGGCCTTGTTTTGCCTTGCTTAGCCCTACCCAGCCTTTCCTTAGCTTGTCTTGCCTTGCCTTGCCTGGACTTGCCTTGCCTTGCCTGGCCTGGCTGTGCCCTGTCCGGCTTGCCTGGCCTTTACTTGCCTTGCTTTGTTTAGCCTGGCCTGGCCTTGCCTTGCAATGCCTTGCCTTGACTGGCCTTGCCTTGCCTAGCTGTGTCTGGCCTGGACTTGCCTTGCCTTGGCTTGCCTGGACTTGCCTGGTCTTGCCTGGCTTTGCCTTGCATTGTCTTGCCTTGTTTGGCCTTGCCTTACCTTGCCATGACTGTCCTTGAATTGCCTTGCCTTGCCTGGCCTTGTCTTGCCTAACTGTGAACTGGCCTGGACTTTCCTTGCCTTTCCTGGACTTGCCTGGCCTAGCCTGGACTTGCCTTGCGTTTACTGGGCTTGCCTTGCCGAGCTCTGACTGGTCTGGACTTGCCTTGCCTTGCCTGGCCTTGCCTGCTCATGCCTGGTTTTCCCTGGACTTGCCTTGCCTTGCCTTGCCTTGCCTTGTGTACCTGTTACTGGCCTGGACTTGCCTTGCCTTGCCTGGACATGACTGGCCTTGCCTGGACTTGCCTTGCGTTTACTGGCCTTGCCTTGCCTGGACATGACTGGCCTTGCCTGGACTTGCCTTGCGTTTACTGGCCTTGCCTTGCCGAGCTCTGACTGGTCTGGACTTGCCTTGCCTTGCCTGGCCTTGCCTGCTCATGCCTGGTTTCCCCTGGACTTGCCTTGCCTTGCCTTGCCTTGCCTTGTCTACATGTTACTGGCCTGGACTTGCCTTGCCTTGCCTGGACATGACTGGCCTTGCCTGGACTTGCCTTGTTTTTTCTGGCCTTGCCTTGCCTAGCTGTGACTGGTCTGGACTTGCCTTGCCTTGCCTGGCCTTGCCTGCTCATGCCTGGTTTTCCCTGGACTTGCCTTGCCTTGCCTTGCCTTGCCTTGCCTTGCCTTGTCTACCTGTTACTGGTCTGGACTTGCCTTGCATTGCCTTGCCTTGCCTGGCCTGGCCGTGCCCTGTCTGGCTTGCCTGGCCTTTACTTGCCTTGCTTTGTTTTGCCTGGCCTGGCCTTGCCTTGCAATGCCTTGCCTTGACTGGCCTTGCCTTGCCTAGCTGTGACTGGCCTGGACTTGCCTTGCCTTGCCTGGGCTTGCCTGGACTTGCCTGGTCCTGCCTGGCTTTCCCTTGCATTGCCTTGCCTTGTTTGGCCTTGCCTTGCCTTGCCATGAC
Source organism: Gallus gallus (assembly GCF_016699485.2). Classification (NCBI taxonomy): domain Eukaryota; kingdom Metazoa; phylum Chordata; class Aves; order Galliformes; family Phasianidae; genus Gallus; species Gallus gallus. Next base: position 121,647 of record NW_024095994.1, on the reverse strand, counting down.
TGTCCTTGAATTGCCTTGCCTTGTCTGGACTTGTCTGGCCTTGCCTGGACTTGCCTTGCTTTGCCTGGCCTTGCGTGGCCTTGCCTGGACTTGCCTTGCCTTGCTTTGCCTTGCCTTGCCTTGCCTAGCTGTGACTGGCCTGGACTTGCCTTGCCTTGAGTGGCCTTGCCTAGCCAGGACTTGCTTTGCCTTGCCTGGCCTAGCCTTGTTTTGCCTTGCCTTGCCTTACCCTGCCTGGCCTGGACTTGCCTGGACTTGCCTTGCCTAGCTGTGACTGGCCTGGCCGTGCCTGGCCTTGCCTTGCTTTGTCTGGCCTGAATTTGCCTTGCCTTGCCTTGCCTAGCTGTGACTGGCCTGGCCTTGCCTGGCCTTGCCTTGCTTTGTCTGGCCTGAATTTGCCTTGCCTTGCCTTGCCTTGCCGTGCCTTGCCTTGCCGTGCCTTGCCTTGCCGTGCCTTGCCTGGCCTTGCCTTGCCTGGCCTGGCCTGCACTTCCATGGCCTTTCCCTGTATGGCATGGCCTTGACTGGTCTTGCCCTGCCTTGCCTTGCCTTGCCTGCCTGTGCCTGGCCAGGTCTTGTTTTGCCTTGCCTTGCCTTGCCTTGCCCTGCCTGGCCTGGCCAGACCTGTCCTTGCCTGGCCTGGCCTTGCCTTGCCTTTCCTTGCCTGGTCTTGCCTGGCCTTGCCCCTCCATGCCTGCCCTTGCCTTGCCTTCCTTGCCTTGCGTTGCCATGCCTTGCTTTGCCTTACCTTGCCTGGCCTTGTCTTGCCTTGCCTTGCCTTCCCTTGCCTTGCCTGGCCTTTCCTGGCCTGGCGTGCCCTGGCATTCCTTTGCCTTGCTTTGCCCTGCCTGGCCTGCCCTGGCATTGCCTTGCCTTGCATTGCCTTGCCTTGCCTTGCCTTGCCTTCTTGGCCTTGCCTTGCCTGGCCTGTACTTGCCTTGCCTTGCGTTGCTGTGCCTGTCCTTGCCTGGCCTTGCCTTGCGTTGTGTTGCTGTGCCTTGCCTTGCCTGGCCTGTACATGCCTTGCCTTGCCTGGCCTTGCCTTGCCTTGCATTGCTGTGCCTTGCCTCGCCTTGCCTTGCCTTGTTTTGCCTTGCCTTGCCCTGCCTGGCCTTGCCTTGCCTTGCCTAGCCGTGCCTTCCCTTGACTGGCCTTTCCTGGCTTTGCCTTGCCTTGCCTGGTCTTCTCATGACTGGCCGGGCCTGGCCTGGACTTGCCTTGCATTGCCTTGCCTTGACAGGCCTTGCCTTTCCTAGACATGCCTTGCCTGGCCGGGCCTTGCCTTGCCTAGCCTTGCCTTGCCTGGCATTGTCTTGCCTGGCCTTGCCTGGACTTGCCTACCTTTGCCTTTCTTAGTCTTGCCTTGCCTGGCCCAGCCTTGCCTTGCCTGGCATTGTCTTGCCTGGCCTTGCCTGGCCTTGCCTTGTGCTGCCCTTTAATGCCTGGCCATGCCTTGCTTTGCATTGCCTTGCCTTGCCTTGACAGGCCTTGCTTGGACTTGCCTTGCCTTGCCTTGCCTTGCCTTGTGTGGCCGTGCGTTGCCTAGCCTTTCCTTGCCTGGCCGGGCCTGGCCTTGCCTTGCTTTGCCTTGCCTTGCCTTGCCTAGCTGTGACTGGCCTGGACTTGCCTTGCCTTGAGTGGCCTTGCCTAGCCAGGACATGCCTTGCCTTGCCTGGGCTTGCCTGCTCATGCCTGGTTTTCCCTGGACTTGCCTTGCCTTGCCTTGCCTTGTGTACCTGTTACTGGCCTGGACTTGCCTTGCCTTGCCTTGCCTTATCTTGCCCTGCCTTGCCTTGCCTTGCCTTGCCTTGCCTGGATTTGCCTGGCCTTGCCTGGACTTACCTTTCTCTGTCTTGCATTGCATTGCCCTACCTTGCCTTGCTTGCTTTTTCCTTGCCTGGCCTTGTTTTGCTATGCCTTGCCTAGCCTTGCCTGGCCTGGCCTTCCCCTGCCTGGCCGGGCCTGGCCTGGACTTGACTAGCCTTGCCTTGCCTAGCTGTGACTGGCCTGGCCGTGCCTGGCCTTGCCTTGCTTTGTCTGGCCTGAATTTGCCTTGCCTTGCCTTGCCTAGCTGTGACTGGCCTGGCCTTGCCTGGCCTTGCCTTGCTTTGTCTGGCCTGAATTTGCCTTGCCTTGCTTTGCCTTGTTGTGCCTTGCCTTGCCGTGCCTTGCCTTGCCGTGCCTTGCCTGGCCTTGCCTTGCCTGGCCTGGCCTGTACTTCCATGGCCTTTCCCTGTATGGCGTGGCCTTGACTGGTCTTGCCCTGCCTTGCCTTGCCTTGCCTGCCTGTGCCTGGCCAGGTCTTGTTTTGCCTTGCCTTGCCTTTCCTTGCCTGGCCTTTCTCCTCCATGCCTGCCCTTGCCTTGCCTTGCCTTGCCTTGCGTTGCCATGCCTTGCTTTGCCTTACCTTGCCTGGCCTTGTCTTGCCTTGCCTTGCCTTCCCTTGCCTTGCCTGGCCTTGCCTGGCCTGGCGTGCCCTGGCATTGCTTTGCCTTGCTTTGCCCTGCCTGGCCTGCCCTGGCATTGCCTTGCCTTGCATTGCCTTGCCTTGCCTTGCCTTGCCTTGCCTTGCAATGCCTTGCCTTGCCTGGCCTGTACATGCCTTGCCTTGCGTTGCTGTGCCTTTCCTTGCCTGGCCTTGCCTTGCGTTGTGTTGCTGTGCCTTGCCTTGCCTGGCCTGTACATGCCTTGCCTTGCCTTGCCTGGCCTTGCCTTGCCTTGCATTGCTGTGCCTTGCCTTGCCTTGCCTTGCCTTGTTTTGCCTTGCCTTGCCCTGCCTGGCCTGGACTTGCCTTGTTTTGCCTGCAATTTCCTTGCCTTGCCTGGCCTTGCCTTGCCTTGCCTAGCCGTGCCTTGCCTTGCCTTGCCTTGCCTGGCCTGGCCTTGCCTTGCCTTTCCTGGACTTGCCTGGCCTTGCCTGGCCTGGCCTTGCCTTGCCTGGCCTGGCCTGGCCTGGCCTTGCCTTGCCTGGCCTTGCCTTGCCTGGCCTGGCCTGGCCTGGCCTGGCCTGGCCTTGCCTTGCCTGGCCTGGCCTGGCCTGGCCTGGCTTTGCCTTGCCTGGCCTTTCCTGGCCTGCTCTGGTTTTTCATCACCTGGCGTGGCCTAGCCTTGCCTTGCCTTGAGTTGCCTGGCCTTTCCTAGCCTTGCCTTGCCTGGTCTTGCCTTTCCTGATCTTGCCTTGCCCTTCCTTGTCATGCCTGCCCTTGACGTGCCTTCCCTTGCTTTGCCTAGCCTGTCCTGTCCTGGCCTTGCTAGGCCTTGCTTTGCTGGGCATGACCTGGCCTGGCCAGCTTTGCCTTGCATGGGCTTGCCTTGCTTTTCCGTGCCTGACCTGGCCTTGCCTGGCCTGGACCGGTCTTGCATTGCCTGTCCTGGACTGGCATCGCCTTGTGTTGTTTGGCCTTGCCTTGCCTTGCACTGCCTGGCCTTGCTGGGACTTTCCTTTCCTCCCCTTGCCTTGTCTTTACTCTGCTTGCCTTGCTTTGCCTTGCCTTGCCTGGCCTTGCCTTGCTTTGCCTGATGTGGCCTGGACTTGCATTGCCTGGCCTGGCATCGCCTTGCCTTGCCACATCTGGTGTAGCCTGGCCTGGCCAGAACCAGCCTGGCCAGTCCTGGCCTTACCTGTCTCGACCTTACCTTGCAGTGAAAGACCTAATGTGACCTCTCCTTGCCTTGCTTACTTTGCACTGCCTGGTCTTGCCTGGCCTGCCCCTGCCTGGCCTTGCCTACCTTCTCTGGCCTCAGAAGGCCTATCCTTGCCCGGACTTGTCTCGCCTGGCCCGGCCATTCATTGCCTCTTCTGGCCTAGCTTAGCCTTGCCTTTCCTTGCCTGGCCTTGACAGGTCTTCTTTTGAATTTCCCTGCTCTGCCCTGCCCTGCCTTGCCTTGCCTGGCTTGGCTTGGCTTTGCTTTGTCTTGCTTTGCATTGCTTGGCCTGGCCTTGCCTGCCCTTGCCTACCTTGCCTGGCCTCAGAAGGCCTATCCTTGCCTGGTCTTGCCTAGCCTTGGCTTGCTCTTCATTTCCTTGCTCTGCCTTGCCATGGATTCCTTGGCCTTGCCTTGTCTTACTTGGCCGGACCTTGCCTTCCTTGTCATGCAGTGCCTGGACTGGCCATGCCTCATTCTGCCTGACCTTCCCTGGCCTTGCCTTGCCTTGCCTTGCTTTGCTTGGCATAGCCTGGCCTGGCCAGTCCAGGCCTTACGTCATCCGAATTTACCTTGCAGTGAAAGACCTCACCTGACCTCGCCTCGCCTTGCCTTGCCTAGCCTTGCACTGCCTGGCTTTGCCTGGCTTGGCTTAGCTTTGCTTTGCTTTGCCTAGCCTGGCCTGACCTGTGCTTGCCAGGCCTTGCCTTGCTTTCGCATGGCCCGGCCTGCCCTGGCATTGAATGGCTTGCCTGGTTTTTCCTGTTGTGGCCTTGCATTGCCCTGCTTGGCATAGCCTGTCCTGGCCAGTCCCGGCCTTACCTGGCCCGACCTTTCCTTGCACTGAAAGACCTCACCTGGCCTCAGATTGTCTTGCTTTTCATTTCCTTGCTCTGCCTTGCCTTGCTTTCCTTGGCCTTGCCTTGTTTTGCCCTGCCTTGCCTTTCCTTGCCTGGAATGGATTGGCCTGCTCTTGCCTGTCCTTGCCTGTTTTTGCCTTGCCTTGCCTTGTTGGGCCTGGCTTGGCCTGGCCTTGTCTTGCATTGCCTTGCCCAGCCATGCCTTGAATGTCATGGCCGGGCCTGGCCTCGCTTGGCCAGGCCCGGCCATGTCTTCCCTTGCCTTGCCCTTCGTTTACCTGGCCTTCCGTTACCATGCCTGTCCTTCGCTTGCCATGCCTTGCTTTGCCTTGCCCTGCCTGGCCTTGCCTACCTAGCCTGGTTTCAGACGGCTTATCCTTGCCTTGTTTGGCCTTGCCTGGCCTGGCCTCGCCTTGCCTTGCTTTTCCATGCTTTTTCTTTCTTTTACTTGCTTGCTGTTCCTTGTGTGGTCTTGCCTTGCCTTGTACTGCCTGGCCCTGACTAGCCTTCCCTTGCCTTGATTGTTAACAGAGGGGATTTTGTCACATCATAACATTCATACTCCTGAAGATAGTAGTGGGAGTTATAGGTTGTATTATTGTTATCACCATCTGCTGAGTGTTCGGTACCGTGTATCTAATCATTTCAGGTCAAGCTGACTTTTGGAAAAATCTTAAGGCTTGCTACTGATCGACTAATGTACTAGTGTTCTTAAGATTCCAGCTAAAGCCCATCGTCAGCACTGTGTATGATGTATAAAGCACGGTTTTTGTTCTAAATGTCAGAGTGAACGTGCTGTGAGAAGCGTTCCATTCACGGAGTGATTGTCAGCCTGTTTATGTAGTACTGTGTTCCGTTTGTGGGGAAGCGTGTAAAGGAAGGTGGACATCCTTCTGTGAGATCTGTTTCCAAGTGTTTCTAACTGAACAAGATCACTATATGGTGTTAAGGGCTTGTTTGCGGAAACTTGGAGGAAATTAGGAATCAAGAAGAATTTTGTAAACACCATGGGAGGCTCCCAGGGGAAGGAAATTCCCAAACAAAACCATTTGGCAATTTTGGCAAATTGGTGGGATATTGCGGGGGAACCTGGAGGCACCCTAAGGAAGCTTTAATCAAGTATAGCAATCAACGGTGGTTAATCTATAAGTTAGAAGATGGTGAGAAGTGGCCTCGGAATGGGACCCGAAACTATAATACTTTCTTACAGCTACTGTTCTTCTTAAGGAGGGAAGGTAAATGAAATAACATGAACAGTTTTTACAATTGAGTGCTCTAATCACGAGACTAAGTACTGGGTGTTTGTGGAAACTGAAGAACTTTATGTTCACTTTGCGGGTACTGATTAAATGGGACAAACGGTTTTGATGGTATAAGTAAGTGTAATTGCTAATGGTAAACAGACGCATGAATGAGGTTATGTGGAAGTGTAACTGAGGGTATGAACAGTGGACAAAGGAAAAAGGGTTAAAGAGAAAGTGAGTTTATCTGCACTGGCATGAGGAGCAGCACCCCCGCACCATTCACCTGCGAGCAGAACTCTCAGAGAGAGAGTGCCGCAGTCAGGGACTGCTGTTGTAAACTGTGTTTATTGCGAATGGGGACAGGTGAAGAGGATAGGGCACTGGAAGTGAGAATAGCTTTCATGTGCAGAAATCTGGGAAACCCAAAATTCCAGTGTTAGCACTGGAAGCCTCTGGAGAGGAGGAGGTGAAACTGAAAAGTAATGTTAGCTGTTTATGTAATGATGAGATTTTGGAAAGGGAAAAGATTGAGAAGGATGCAGGCTGAGGAAGGCAAAGATGAGCAAGGCGTAACAGGGATGTATAACCAAAGAGAGGTGAGCAATATGAAGAAAATACTGATTGAGGAACAGAGAGAGTAAGGAAATTGGGAATAGCAGCAGCTGTTACTGTTACGGTGCTAAAGTAGAACTGTAGGACCCAGAGGTCCCCTCAGAAAGAGGTGGGGGGGTTGCCTGGAAGAGCCCATGGAGGGTTCCACCCCTGCTGGACAGAAAGCAGCGTCCGAACCTCAGGGAAATGAGACATTGGTGGAGAAACACAACCATCTCTGATTGCAAAAGCTGAATGATGGGAACCTGGGAAGTTATTCCTAGCAAATCCACTGGTTAAATTGCAGCTACGAGAGCAGGATAAAGAGGTTTATTTCCTGGTGGGCACGTGTGCCTCTGATCACCCATAGATGATTTTGCAACAGTAGCAGGAGCTCCTGCCCAACAAGAAAAATCTTACCTTTGGGATCAATTAAATATAGGCTGAGAAAATAAGTAGGAATACATCAATTCCTGTACTCCAAAACCGCTTTGGTTCTCCAAAACCTCTACTCTGGCAGGACTTATTAGAACAAATGGATGCAGAGATTAAAGTCAATAAAACTGGAGCTAAGGGTCAAACAAGATTAAGTGATTGAAAATTGTAAGTCTGGCTTTAATACAAACTGGGAAAAAGCAATGGCGTACCCCCAGAAGTTACAGAAATCTGAAATAAAATATGCTTAAGAGTGTGGGCACCAGGGATGCCTGGTAGAGCCAAAATGCAGCCCCAAGCTAAAGTAAGAGCTAGAGCTAGCCCAGTCGGGGTAAAGCAGTGCCATTTGAGAATATGCAACTGTAGAAGGATAAAAGAAAAGAAAATAGATAAGTTTTGGATTTTGGATGACTAACTGAATGTGAATCCAAATACAATATTCCAATCTTGCCGATGAAAAATTGGATAGCAAGTGCTACGGTTTAGTACAAGATTGGAGGGTAAGTAATAGAATTGCTGAATGTATGAACTCCATGGTGGCTAATCCATCCACTTTAGTAACTAAGCTAGGGAATGAGTAGGTGTTTACCTTCTGGATTTGAAGGATGCCTTTTCTGCCTGGTTCGGCTAAAGGAAGCCTAAGGTTATTTGCCTTTGATTAAGAGAACCCCAATATGGGACAGAAAAGACTCAGTTAACCTGGACAGTGTTAACCAGGGTTGTGAGAACAGCTCAATGATTTTTGAGAACTGGTGGACTCGTGAGCCTGAGATTTGGTTTCCTCCATCCCACGGTGGAACTTTACTGCAGCATGTGGATGCTACAGAAACAAAGAGGACTGTGCGCAATGGACTGTGATTTTGCTGAATTTCTCTGTTTCAATGATGATCAAGTTTCTCAGCAGAAGGCACAAATAACTCAATGGCAAGTGACGGATCTGGGATAGGAGATTACAACTGGACTTGGAACCTTAAGGACTGCCAAAAAAGATGCCATCTGCTAAACCCCTGAGACACAAAGTGCCAAGGAACTCCGTACATTCTCAGGAATAACAAGAGGTTACCAACCGTGGATACACAGCTACGGACTGTTGCTAAAGCCTTTTTATGAAGTAAGAGATGGCCTCAGTGGTTAGAGCGGTGGCTGCGCTAGTGCTCAGTAGTCAAGAACCCAGTAAATTTACGCTAGGCCGAAGAATAACAGTTGGAATATCTGATACAGTGTCTACTGTCGTGAAGGCAAACGGGGGGCGTTGGTTCTCACCCCCAAAGGTTCCTGAGATACCAGGCCATCCTGATAGAGCAGGATGATACAGAAAGAATTGTAACTATTATTGTCAACCCAGCATCTTTCCTTCGCGGAACTCCTGCCAAACCAGTATTTCATGACTGTTTTGAAACAACTGAAGATACGGACTGTTGCCAGTCGGACCTGAAAAACGAATTCTTAGAAGATGCACAAGACACCTGGGTTACTGAGGAAGCAGTTTGGTGAGACAAGGAAACCGTAAGGCAGGGTATGCAGTAACTGCTACTGACAAGGTAATCGAAGCACAACCATTACATATGGGGGCTTTCTCTCAGAAGGCTGAAATAACTGCCTTCAGAAGAGCCTGAAATATATGGACAGATGCTAATTATGTAGTTGGGATGCTACACGCTCATAGCACCATCTGAAAAGAGCAAGGATTGTTCACACACAAGGAAAAACAGCATGATGTAAATCTACCAAACAGCATGGCTATTATACATTGTAAAGGACATCAGAAAGGGAACGCTGTACAGAAAACTGGAGATAAGGTGTTGGATCAGGGGGCAGAACAGGACGTTGAGGAGGGCTTTAATTCCAGACCGTAAACTTAAAATTTCTGAACCTGAGTCAAAACCTGTAAAATATTTTAGAGAGGATAGCTATCTAATTCATGATTTAGAAGGGAAGAGAGCAATCTGACAGATGGACACATTGTTTTGCCCTTTGGTACTCTATGGCAATTGGTTCTAAGGGAGGATGAGAAAATATATTGCGCAAATGGGCATTACAAAGTACGATCCTAGCAGCAGGAACAGGGTTCACTTGGGCCTATTGGGAAAGGGAACCTTCCAGGGCAACAATGACCAATTGATTTCTTGAAACTCCCAAGAAAAGGGGGGCGTCGCTGTATGTTGGTACTAACTGATACGTCTTTGGGATGGCCAGAGGTATTACGCTGTAGAACTAATAAGGCTGGGAAAGTAACGAAAATGCTGTTACATGAAATAATTCCAAGATTCGAGGTTCCTGTAGAAATCTCATCAGATCGAGGCCCACATTTTTGCCAAGGTGGTCTAACAGAGAAGCACATTATTGGGAATTGATTGGCAATTGCACACACCTTATAGACCGCAGTCAAGCGGACAGGTATAAAAATGAATCACCTGATCAAATTACAGATAGCAAAACTTGGCCAAGAGTCTGGGATTCCCTGGCCGCAGGCACTGCCTTTGGCACTTCGGAGAATTCGGACTAAGCCTCGAACCAAGGAAGGATTAAGCCCATATGAGATTCTTTATGGGTGACCTTATACTGTACAAAAGGAAATCTCTATGCGGGTTAGGGATGAGGTGTTAATATAAAGTCAGTTTGGTGAAGCACTTAAAGGAAACTAAACAAAGAGTATTCGGTGCCAAGGCATGAGGCCCAGGCAGTCCAGTGCATGATGTATTGCCATGTTGCAATACATCATGCATATTGTTTATGTTAAATTTCTCTCCGATTGACCTCTGGAACCAAAGTGGGAAGGACCCTACCAAGTTCTCCTGACCGCCCACACCACTGCCAAGGTACAGGGACTTACACCGTGAACACATCACACCTGCCTGAAGAAAGCACCAGGAGCACAGTTCGAACTAAGTGTTCATACAGCCCCATAGCTATACATAACAAGGAATACCACAGCTTTCTGAGAGCACTTATCCCAGCTCTATTAGTTGCCCAGCTAGAAAAAGCTATAGTAAATATCTCTGCAACTCTGGAAATCATAGAGAATGCCACAACAGACGCATTACGAGCGATCCAAGGGGAGGTATCCTCTTTATCCAAAGTAGTACTCCAGAATAGGATCTATTCACAGCCAAGGAAGGAGGGGTATGTACAATAACAAATCAGAGCTGCTGTACTTACATCAGTAAGGATTTAAGAATCGAGAGAGATTTAAGGAAAATTTGGGAACAGACGAAAGTGCTGCAGAGGACAAGTCAGGATGACACCAAATGGGAAGGAGATTTATAGAACATGCTTACTAGCTGGCTACTGAATCTAAGATGGTTAAAGCAGCTCTTCCTAGTTTGCATCATCTTGGTGCTGTTGGTAGGTTTTACCTGTGTAATAAGGAGGTGCTCTGCCTGCCTGTGCCGAAATAATAGAAAGAAATATGAGATATGGAAGAGACACGAGTTGAGGCAAAATGTGGAAAGCGGGGCCTATTCTGGGACACGTAGAACAGAATGAAAATGATCTATGAGGTAGAAGTCCTGCTAGATTATAGAAAAGGGGGCAATAGAAGTGTGAGAACAGGACCCTGTAGTTATAGTGAGAAGGGCCTCGCTGCAAGAAAAGGGATAGTACTTTCTACTACTACTTCTACTTTCACAAAGTAGAAATAGGCAAATAGAGATAGTCTCTCTTAGGTAGAGGGTTTTAGAAAACAAGGGATTCCAAGCACTTTCACAGACACTAGGTCTGGAATTACAGAGAGGATGAAGGCCATAAAGTTAAAGATTGGAGAGCATCTCGAAAACATTTGTCAGGGAGGTGATTAGATGTCTACAGGGCAAGCCAAAACCGCTTCAGGGGATACCTCCCCTTCGGGATCAGACATTTGCAGTGAGGAAGACTACGAGCCTCCGCGAGAAAGACTATGAGCCTTCATCTCGGGAATGTAATGAATATGTATCTGAATTCCTGTCAACAATTGATTATGTATTAGTTCGACCCATATCTATAGCATGATTTCTCCTGACTGGTGTGCAAGTTAGGTGGAACGATCCCCCTTGCACCAGGGTGCACGTGCGTCCCCCATAGACATACACCTTCTTTATATCCTTACTAGCTATATAGTCTGGTCATGTCACTAGCCTGGCATTGACATGCATGCCCTCGCCTTGCCTGGCCTTCCATGGCCTAGCATTGCCTTGTCTGGCCTGACCTTGCCTTGCCTTGCCATGCCTTGCCTTGCCTTGACTGGCCTTGGTGTACTTTGACTTGCCTTGCCTAGCCTTGCCTTGCTGTCCATTTCCTTGCCTTGCCTTTCATTGCTTTACCTTGCCTTGCCTGACCTTGACTGTTCTGTCCTGATTAGTCCGGATTTGTCCTGGACTGGCCTTGCCTAGCCTGGCTCTGCCTGACCTTGCCTTGGATTGTCTAGCCTGTTCTGGCCTGGCCCTGCCTTGCCTGGACTTTCCTTGCCTTGCCAGGCTTTACCTAGCCTTGCCTTGCTTGGCCTTGCCTTGCCTGGGCTAATCTTGCCTGTCCTGGCCTATCCTTGCCTAGCCTGGCCTCGCGTGGCCTGCCCTGTCATTGCATGGTCTTTCCTAATTTTCCATGGCATGGCCTTGCCTTGCCTTCTTTTTCCTTGCCTGGCCTGACTGTGCCTAACTTTGTCTTGCTGGAAAGGCCTGGACTGGCCTTGATGTGCTTTTCCTGGCCTGACCTGGCCTTGAATTGCAGTGACTTGCCTTGCCTTTCCTTTCACTGCCTGGCCTTGCCTGTTTTGGCTTTGCTTTGCCATGCCTGGCCTGGCCTTGCTTTGCCTGGCCTGGACTCCCCTGGTCTCGTGTCACCTTGCCTCGCCTGGTGTTGTCTGGCCTTGCATTGCCTGGACTTGACTTTGCCTTATATTGCCTGTCCCAGCCTTGCATGCTCTGACCTTGCGTGTCCTGGCCTGTCGTGGCCTGGCCTGGCTGAGTCTGGCCTGACCTTGCTTTGCCTTGCCTTTCCTGGCATATCCTTGCCTGTCCTGGCCTAGCCTGGTCTTGCCTTTCCTTGCACTGCCATGAGTGGCCTGGCCTTGCCTGGCCTGGATGAGCCTGGACAGCCTAAGCCTGTCCTGCTCTGTCCAGGCCTGGCCTGGCCTTCCCTGGCGTTGCTTTGCCTGGCCTGGCCTGCCCGGCCTATCCTGGCCATTACCTTGCCTGGGCTCACAAGTCCTCACCTCGCCTGACCTTGCCAGGCCTTGTCTTGCCTTGCCTGGCCTGGCCTTGTCTACCCTGGTCTTGCCATACCTTGCCCTGACTGGCCTGGCCTTTCCTTGACTTGCCTGGCCTTGTCATTCCTAGCATTGCCTGGCCTTGCCTTGCCTTGCCTTGCATTGCCTCATCTTGCTTGTCCTTTTCTTGCCTAGCCATGCCTGGCCTGGCCAAGCTATGACTACCCTGGCCAAGCTTTGCCTTGCCTGGACTGGCCTGTCCTTGCCATGCCTGGCCTGGCCTGGACTTGCCTTGCCTTGGCTTTCCTTGCCTGGTCTTCTCTGGCCTTGCATTGCCAAGCATGCCCTTGCCTTGCATTGCCTGGCCTTGCCTGGCCTGGCCTTGCATTGCCTTGCCTGGCTTTTCCTGGCCAGACTGGACTTGCATATCCTTGATTTGCCTTGCCTAGCCTGGCCTTGCATTGCCTTGCCTGGCTTTTCCTGGCCAGACTGGACTTGCATATCCTTGATTTGCCTGGCCTTGCCTTGCATTGACTTCTGAGGCCTTGCCTAACCTTGCCTTGCCTGGCCTTCCCTAGCCTTGCATTTCTTTGCCTTTCCTGGCCTTGCCGTGCCTTGCCTTGCCTTGCCTGTCCTTCCCTTGCCTTGCATAGCCTTGCCTGGCCTGTCCTCAACTTGCCCAGCCTTGACTGTCCCGGCCTTGCTTTGCCTTACCTAGACTGGCCTGGCCTTCCCTGTCCTTGCACTGTAAGCATGCCCTTGCCTGGCCTTTCCTGGCCTTGCCTGGCTTGGCCTTGCATTGCCTTGCCTGCCCTGCCTTTCCTGGCCCCGACTTCCCTTGCCTTGTCTTGCCTCGCCTTGCTTGGCCATGCCTTGTCTGCCCTTGCCTTGCCTTGTCTGGCGTGGCCTTTCCTTGCCTTGCCCTGCCTGGCCTTGCCTAACTAGTCTGGTCTGGGTTTGCCTGGCCTTGCCGTGCCTGGCCTTGCATTGCCCGGCCTTGCCTGGCCTTGTCTGTCCTGGCATGGCCTTGCCTGGCATTGCCTTGCCTTTCCTGGCCTTGACGGGACTTTCCTTGCCTGACCTTGCGTGGCTTTGCCTTGCCTTGCTAGGCCTGGCTTGGCCTTCCCTTGCCTTGCCTAGGCTTGCCTGGTCTAGCCTGGCGTGGCCTTGCCTGGCCATCCTTGACCTGCGCTTGTCTGGCCTGGCCTTTGCTTTTCCTTGCCTGGCCTTACGTTGCCTTACCGGGCCTGGCCTGGCCTTGCCTGGCTTGGCTTTGCCTTGCCTGGCCTTGCCTTGCCAGGCCTGGCATTGCTATGCATGGCCTGGCCTTACTTGGCCTTGCCTGGCCGAGCCAGGCCTGGCCTTACCTGGCCTAGCCTAGTCTTGCCTTGCCTCTCATTGCCTGGCCGGGCCTTGCCTTCCCTTGCTTTGCCTTGCCTTGCCTTGCCTGGGTTTGCCTTGCCTGGCATGTCCTGACCTTTCCTGGACTTGCCTTGCTGTTCCTTGCCTTGCTTGGCCGGGCTATGCCGTGACTTGACTTGAATTGCCTTGCCTGGCCTGGCTTTGCCAGCCCTGGCCTTGCCTGACCATCCCTAGCATTGCCTTGCCAGGCCTTTTCTTCCCTTGCCTTGCCTTGCCTGGTCTTGTTTGGCCTTGCCTTTCCTGGCCTTGCCTTGCATGGCCTTGCCATGCCTTGCCGGGCCTCGCCTTGCCTGGCCTGGTTTTGCCTTGCCATGCCTTGCCTTGCCTTGCCTCAGGTGCACTGGCCTGGCCCTGCCTTGCCTTACCATGCCAGGCCTTGCCTTGCCTAGCCTTCCCTTCCCTTGCCTTACCTGGGAAGACCATGCCTTGCCTTGCCTAGCCTTTCCTTGCCCGGCGTGGCGTTGCCTTGCCTTTCCTTCCCTAGTATTTTCTGGCCTTGTTTTGCCTGGCCATTCCTTACCGTGACTTGCATGGCCTGGCCTGGCCTGCCCTTGCTTGGCCTGGCATGGTTTTTCCTGGCCTTGAAGTGCCTGTCTTGCCTTGCTTGGCCTGGTCTTGTCTGGAATTGCCTTGTATTGCATAACCTTGCCTTGCCTTGCTTGGCCTTGCCTTGTCTGGCCTTTCCTTTCTTTGCCTTGCCTGGCCTTGCCTGGCCTGTCCTGGCTTTGCCTTGCCTGGCCTGGCATGGCCTTGACTTGCGTTGCACTGCTTGCCTTGCCTTTCTGGTCCTACCTTTGCCTGGCCTGGCCTTGCATTGCCTTGCCTCGCCTCGAGTGTACAGGCCTGGCCTGGCCCTGACTTCCCTTGCCTTGCCAGGCCTTGCCTTGCCTGGCCTGGCTTTGCGTTGCTGTGACTAGCCTTGCCTGGCCTCGTCTTCCGTTGAATTGGGAAAATGGAGGACAAAACCCTCCATCTGCCCTTGCAGGCCTTTGGGTGAGGCCCTTCAGGCACTCACTTGAGCCTGGACGTGAGTCCTAGCCGTTTTCAGAATTCATTGCTCTTCCGTCCCGGTGAACTCACCCAGCATCGCGTCTATATCCGCCCAGTCAGGATGCTGCTTTTAGTGTCGTTTCAAATCTTTCAGCGACCCCGAGCGGATCGCTCCTATACTCCTGAACGACACATTTCCACTTGTCAAAACCGGCACCTTAATTCCAATGGGTCCCCTAGAACCCATTGCTTGGTTGGCGTTTGGAACCCAAAGGTCCTTGAGGTCCCTTCCAATCCACGCCATTCCGTGACTTCTATGACGACTCGTACGATGATTTCTGTGACTTCTAATCTAGGACTGCCATAGGGCAGGCTGTCGCCTCTTCACCTGCAGGCGCAAGCATTGTACTGGTAGCCTTTGCTACCACGTAGTTTCTCCCACAGGTGCTCAGTGCTGGAAACTCCCCCTTCCAGCTGCTTCCTTCCCTCGCCGCCTGCCCTGATTCAGGGCAGGAGCCTAGAAGAGCTCAAGGACAACTCTTCACATATCAAGCCTCCCCAGCCCTTCCCTATGCACTAGAACCCCATGGAAATGCTCAAAACAGCTGCTTTTGCACAGGGTGTCTTTATTACTCACAAAGCGGGGTCTTCCAGGGGACCCCAGCCCTGCTGACACAGGTAACCGGGGCACTAGATGGCTATGGGGAACCCCGAGAACCGCGGGCATCTGGGGAAGAGACGCCGTCCGTGGGAGAGCTGCTGGGACACGTGGGCCAAAGGGAAGGGTCTGTGCGGATTTTGCTGCACAGCTGTTCAAACTCCGCTTCAAAGGAGGAGGGGAACGGGCTGGATCCGCTGGACACATTCTTCTTTTCTTGGGCAACTACGGCATCTTCTGTTGCCTCTCCCAGCTCCGCTCTGCCTTCACCTCCAGATTGGCCTCTCTCCCGGTCACTCTCAGGATGAGCTTGTCCTGGAGCTGTCTCTGCCCTCTTGCACACTCTGTGAGAATGAGTTTCAGAAAGCACTACTCACTGATGGGAATTAGGAGGACACTTAAAAGACACCGCAACATTCATCCGAGCAGCATGCTGCCAGCAGCTGACTTGGCCGCCCAGGATCCCGGCGCCACAAGTGCCTCCTTGCCAAATGCAGCAATTAAGTGTCTTGGGGAAAAGACAACTCACGGATATTTGTGCCACATCCACGACACAGCAATACAGGTCATCACCAGCCCAGACAGCAGCACAGTTACAAGCACTGTGATCACTAGGGTGAAGTGCACCTGCAGAAACTCCTGAAGCACAGCCCTTGTGTTTTTCCCAGCATCCACCCCTGAAAGAAATGAGATAATGCTGCATGTTACCATCACCTGCGCTACAGATCATCTCACTGTGCGCTTCACGGACCCACGGGATTTTCTTTTTCATCAGAGGCTACCACCTCTGTCTCTGGTGCCTAAGCACCAGGGGACAAAAAGGACTGCTTCCACTTCTCGTTGGGCAGGGTGAGGCTGCACCACCACTGCCCATGTATTCCTCTGGGCCGAGGGCTGGCGCTCTGCCCTGGGCTCTGGGCTTTGGCTGCGGGGAGCACTGCACAGCAGAAGCCCTCACACTTTCCCCAGCGCACGTGTCCTGAGCTCTTCCTCAGGACACCGCCCAGGCTGAAGGTCAGCCTCGAGCCAGCACAGGGCACAGCCGCAGCCAGCCCAGGGGAGAAATACTCCTGCACGCTCCTACCACACAGGACCCCGCTCATCCAAAAGGGCAGAGCTCACAACTCTCTGTGAGCACTGGGAGGTGAGCGGCGGCGTCACAGAGGTCTGCATGTACCTTCTCGGGCATGCTGCTGGAACAACTCACCAAACCCCACTGAGGTCAGCCATTTTCAGAGAGCCACCCCGGGCTTCTTTTACATGTGCTCTGTGCTCATACGCTCAGGTTTGGCTGCTGACCTGGGGTGCAAGAGCAGGCAGGAAGAGCCTGCAGGCACACACTGACTCTGGTTAGTGACACTGGATGACCACAGGACACAAATTACCTGGCATGCCAGTTGTCGGCGCTGTCTGTGTTCCTCTGGCCGAGACTGGCAGTGTGGGATGGCTGCCAAACCGCAGCGCGTCCTGTGCAGATGGTTGGTCACTTCCTTCCGAAAGAAACAGGACAGTACCATTGGATGCGACGTCCTCTCATCAGGAACTGAGCTTCTCCTACCCTGAGCTCAGGCAAAGTCTGCAGGTCCCGGCCCCCCAAAGCCACTGCGACCCCCTCCGCTGCCCAAGGGCATTTGGGCCCTCCCAGGAATTGGAGGGTGCCAAAACCTCTCACGCCTCCCGAGGAATAAGGCCCCTGGCCAGGGCCCTCACGCACCGTGCTGGGACCATCACCAACCATCCTGTTCCACCCATCACAGCCAGGCACCTGCACGCTCAAATTCAAGCTCCGGCAGAACCATCTCCAGAATCACCATCTCCACCTCGTTTCCAGCATTAGCAAAGACAGCCACCCCTGCTTGGGATGCTCCTCCTGCCTTGAACTTGCTCAGCAGCACAGAGGGCTTTGTTCAAACAGGAGCACAGCACTCGCCACTTGCTGCCATCTGGGTGCCAATGTCTGCACAAAGCAGCTCTGACAAGTTACGGTCGTGCTGGGCGAGCAGCTGTCTCGGGGTCTTGGCTGGATGCAGAAGTGCCAGCAGACCATCTCTGGAGCTTGACAGTGCCTGCAAGGTCTTACACGGAACACCACCACACCGCGGCTCTGAGAGATCCCTTCCTGCCGTGCAGGCTACAGCTTATCCACCCATGCATATCAGACCTCAGCTTCCCAAGTCTCACAGTGAACACACTCAAGTATACCCACCACGCGCTGCCTTCTCCATTTCCTTCAGGAGTTCCTTTAGCCCAGGAGATGACCTCGGGGAGTATCTCCCTCTTCTAGATGTATCCTTTCCTCTTTCCGGACCTAACACAACGTAGGAAGCTACATCGCCTGTGCCGGAAGTTTGGAAGATCAGCGGGGAGTCAGTGAAGTCAGTAAAGATAAACTACTTACCCCTGGGATTCCAGCGGGGCTCCAGCACAGGAAAGAGCTGAGGACTTGGCAACGCCTTCCCTGGCCGCACTTCTGCAACCAAAGGTCCACAAAAGTTTCCATCACACACAGCGGCATAACTGCGCTGCCGAGCATAGCAGGGGATCGCGCAGTGCAAGGACATACACCACGCAGGACTACGCTCTCACATCTGCCGAGAGACCTGGCTGACGTTTGGCCTTTGCGCTGTCAGCTGTCACAAAGGATCTACAGAGCCATGACATACCCATGTGAGATGACGGACTCCCACGCATCCTGGATCGCAGAGGGGAAGCTGGATCACCTACACCTCCAGTCACACCTGCAAACACAGCACACAGCAACTCTCATTAAACATTCTTGCGGCCAGAATGACAGAGGAGGCAATCAAAACAGGGGACTCCTTCATGACACTGTTCTCTCCCTTCCACTCAGGAGCATCTTTGCAACAGTCCCCGGGTGCCTGCAGTGGCACCGCAATTGTGGCAAAACTAGCCACGTGTGGAGCTGCCCAGAGGAAAGCTCTCCCGCAGCTCGACCCAGCTTCACACTCAACTGAACCCTGCCTGCTGGCTCTGCAGAAGGCACTCGAAACACCTCACGGCTGGAGTGGCTGGCAAAGACACCTTTGCAAGGCAAAGCACGCCACGCACACCACTCATCCTGACCCACATCCTCCCTTCTCTTCTGCAAAGGGAGTACGAAGACACACTTCACTTGGAAACAACATGAAAACCTAAGTGCTCCCCCCTTTTGCTGATCTACCTACGAGACTGCACTGAGTCTCGTGGACCTGATTAAACTGAGACTTTGACAAGCCACTGCCTGGAGACACAGCTGTAATCGAGGGCACATGAGAAACGTTCCCACTGCACGCTGTGATCTCCCTCTTCCTTAGGAACCAGCAGCGTCTGGAAGGGGCTCCGGTAATCACCTGCCATGCGGGCGCGGCATGAAAGATCCAGAGGGGCACACAAGCCAGCTGACCTGTTGGCTTTGGAAAGCTGCTGAAGCAGCATTCCAAAGAGTCTCTCCAGGCCACGTGAAAGGACTCTCAGGGACCTCACCGAAGAACACTCATCCCCTTGAGGCTTCATTACTGGGGGGCCTCGGATGCACAAAGGCCAAGCCAACACCACACTGGGAGCATGGAGCGCCCAAGAAATCGTAAACACCCATGCTTCTCACAGAGAAGAACCCGCTGGCCAATGAAAAGACGAACCACTGCTGAACCATCACAACCAAATAGGAACAAATATCGAGAAAATGAAGACTGGAGACTTACCTCCAGCATCCACACCGGGCTCAGGGACACGATTCCACGCTGTTGATTGACCAAGAGGGCCTGCAGGCACAAGCGGGATCAGACACAGGTGAGAAGAGCTTCCACTGCACACTGGGGCCTACATTTCCTGAGTGACCTGCAGGGTCTGGCGCTGGGTCAGGGAATGACCCACATACCAAGGCCTGGGTGCTCTCAGCTGATGGCAGGGGTAACCATCCCACTCATATGTGGCAGCTCTCCAACTAACCAAACACTTAGGACTTATCTGTGCAAGCCCTTCAAGGTGTAAGCACATTAGGAAGACCTTGACAGCATCTTCAGTAAAATTACCAACAGTTAGGGCATGCATCGTTCTGCCGTTGAGGAAACACACGCTCACAACTTACCTCTGGGTTTCCCCTGAGGCACAAAATCCGGATCCAGGCGACCATCCGGAAACGGAACACCAAAGGCGCCATCTAGAATCAAGAAGAACAGACGAGACTAGTTCCCATTGCATGTTGCCATCTTCTCCCTTAGTAGCAGGAGGTGGGTCAGGTAACGGCACGGAAGAAAGACTCGGGCCGTGATTTCCAAAGTTGCAGAGCAGCCAGGAGGACCTGTTGGCTGGCACCCGGCAGCTCACAAAATACTCTCTCCACATGCCTCATGGACCGCGTGGAAGAAGATACAGCCCCTCGGGGCTTTCTTACTGGGAGATCTCTCACGTACACAAAGGAAGGTCACACTGGAGGAAACCATGCCTGTCTCTTCCTCTGGGCCGCGGGCCAGGGCTGTGCTGAATACTGGCATTCGACTACGGGGAGTGCCATGAGGCTGGGTCAGAAACGCTCACGCTTTTCCCAGCACACATCCTCTAAACTTCCCCCCTACGACAACTCCCAGGATGAAGGCTGTGCTCCAGCCAGCAAGAGGCCAAGTCACGGCCCGACAACGGCTGGAACCAGCCCTGGGGAGCAGAGCTGCCACGGGCTCTTTCCTGGCCCCTGAGGTGCTGCCCATCACCATCGGCCCACCATGGAAAGCAGGCCCCAGGGAACCGTGCTCTGGCACCACGGGGATACAGCCTGACTTTTGGCCCCCAGTGCTGCTCACTTTTGGCCCCCTCTCTGCCCACCCACCTGCTCCCGGTGCTCGCCACGGAGCAGCAAAGCTCTCCCGGGAACACACGGCGGTAAGGAGGAGGACGACAACGAGACGGACAGGGGCCACGGACCCCCACACTCGTGCCATGCTGCCACCACAGCTGCTGCAGCCACAGCAAGTGCTGCTGTCGAGGCAGGCACACAGTGATCCTGTAGCTCGGGACAGACGTCACAGATGGGCGTTATGACCTCACGGCTCAGCACAGCAAGGTGGGGCACTGCGACTTCACGGCCTCGTGATGCTGGGTAGGAGGCTCCCCGTGTGCCCCTTGTCTTGTGATGCGCTGCACCAGGGCTGCCTGGGGTCGCTGCTTGGGGCACCTCTGCTGGGGAGAGCAGGGGCTATTTGGGCGCAACCGTGGCAGCGAAGCTGCAGTGCAGCCACCTCCCCCAGGGAGCACATCCTGTTGGGCAGCTCAGGAGGGTGAGAGTCCTCCCAGGGTAGGCGCAGAGCTCTGTCCCTTGCTCTGGGCACCATCACCGTGGGGGACCATTCCCTGACACCTACAGAAAACCACAGCTGACGCTTGTCACACTTACATCGTAGAATCACAGCACCATAGAATGCCCTGGCTTGGAGGGGACGTTAAACAAGTGGTACGTCCAACCCCACCACTGTGCGCAGCGATGCCACCCACTGGGCCAGGCAGCCCAGGACGCCACCCAACCAGGCCTTGAACACCTCCACGGACGGGGCATCCACAGCTTTGCCGGAAAACTTTCATAGTGCCTTGACAACCTCAAGAAGGAATTTCTTCTTGCTCAGCGGGCCCAGAAGAGACGCAATACAGAAACAGGGTCTGCAACAAGGACGCTACTGCACAGGATATCCCTGAATGTGAAACTTGCCCTGAAAACCAAGCAGACAAAGCCTCACTAGCACGGAGGATGATGTCTGAAAAATAAATATGGGGAGGTACGCTATATGACCTTCCCACAAACCTGGCAACTTATGCGTCATGTCCTTGCATGTTTTTTCAATACACCGCATTGACTCTCCTTTGTCCGCATCTGTTTGCACTTCTTCAGATTGACAGCTCAAGATGAGCGCCTCCTATGAGGAAACTCATTACTTTCCATCCCATCATTTTTAATCAGTTGCCATAACCCCAACGGTTACGCAACTTGAGGGCTCACAGCATCTCCCTGAAAGGAGGTTGTGACCAGGTGAGAGTTGGCCTCTTCTCCCATCTCACTGTCAATAGGATGAGATGGAATGGCCTCAAGTTGCGCCAGGGGAGGTTCAGGATGGATATTAAGAATAATTTATCCTCAGAGAGAGTGGTCAGGCACTGGAACGGGCTGCCCGGGGAAGTGGTTGAGTCACCATCCACAGAGGTGTCCAAGAAATGTTTAAATGTTGAACTAAGGGACGTGGTTTAGTGGGGAAGCGGTGGTAGGTGGGCGGTCGCACTCGATCATCTTGGAGATCCTTTCCTGCCTTGGTGATTCTGATTCCCTCTTTTCCTATCGCTGTTACCTGGGGGCACAGGCCAATCCCCGCTTTGCCACAGCCTCCTCTCAGGGATTTGTAGAGAGAGAGAGAGAGAGAGAAGATCTCCCCCGAGCCTCCGCTTCTCCTTATCTTCTACTCCTACGGTCCACCTACTGCCAATATTGCCCACTAAACCACGTACCTTAGTACCACAGCTAAATATTTCTTGAATAGCTCCACCAATGGATTCCTGAGGGTCACCACCGGTCTCTGCCTTCACAATGAGCGACAATGGTGGACGGCAACCACTCAGTCTAACTGTCCAGCTAAGTCAATTAATGGACCACTCAATTGTCCATCTGTCAAATCCACGTCAGTCCAGATAGATGACCGCAGAAGCTCAGGCTTCAGCCTTACCCACTAATGCTATAATGCCATCGTAGAAGAACAACAAATTGGTCACGCATGATTTGCCCTTAGTGAAGTAAGGGCTGTCACCAATCACCTCTGTTTTCGGCTTGCTTTACTATAGTTTCCTGAAGACTTCCTTCATAATCAGCTGACAGGCCTGTAGTTCCCCACGTCTTCCTTTTGGCCTTTTCAAAAATGGGGTTTATGTCTCTCCTTTTCCAGTCACTCAAGTTGTGCCAGGGGAGGTTCAGGGGAGATATGAGGAAGAACTGATTCTCTGGAAGAGTGGACAGCCACTGGAATGGGATGCCCGGGGAAGTGGCTGAGTCACCATCCACAGAGGCGTTCAAGAAATGTGTCAATGTTGAACCAAGGGACATGGCTTAGTGAGGAAACGGTGGCGGGAGCTGGATGGTTGGACTGGATGATCCTGGAGGTCTTTTCCTGCCTTGGTGATTCTGATCTCCGCTGTCCTGCCAATGCCGAGGAGAGTGAGGCAACTGGAGACAGGACGAGGACTGGAAACAGGTACCAGCTCCGAGAAGTAGGCAACCCCCATCCCGACCATCCTCGCTTCCCCAGGGGCCTCTGCAAAATACGTTTGACGCCCTGCAACTCGAGGGAGAGGCGAGTGAGGGTGCACTGGGAGGTCCACCCGTGAGCTTGCCTTGGGTGAAGCAGTCAACCGCACGCCTCAAGACTGCCTCCACCCAGAAGGAAAGAAGGCTGGTTGTCAGAGGCGACTCCCTTCTAAGACGAACGGTGGGCCCTGCATTTCAGCCTGACCCTACCCGTACGGAGTTGCGCTGCCTCCATGGGGAACGGGGCAGGGATCTTGCTAGAAAACTTCTGGTCTGATTCGCCCCTGAGATTGCTACCCCTTCTTGATAGTTCAGGCCGGCAGTGACGAAGCCGCTGAGAAAAGCCTGAGGACTATCAAGAAAGACTTCAGGGGACTGCGGTAGGTAGTAGATGGAAAGGGCGTGCAGCTGCTTTTTTCTTCTATACCTTCAGTGGCGGGGCAGGATACTGAGAGGATCAAAAAAACCCACCTCATAAATAAAAGCCTTAGAGGTTGCTGCAAACACAGGAATTTGGGTTTTTTGACCATGGGGCAATTTACCCAGCACCTGGCACGATGTCTGCAGATGGAACTTGCCTGTCTCTAAGGGGTAAGAGCGCCCTAGCCCAGGAACTGGCAGGACTCATTGAAAGCTCTTTAAACTAACTATGAAGGGAGAAGGGGGCAACATGAGGGCCACCGGGGTTGAGCAGGTTGTTCGAGGGTTCACACCAAACTGGATGGGTGAAAAGGGTGGAGCACAAAGCGACGGAGAAGAGCAGGAGGATGTTCTAGGGAATCCTAGATCCTCCAGAAAAGAAAGGCCGTGAGACAGGAAGCCCAGCTGAAGTGCCTTTATGACAACGCACACGGCCTGGGAAATAAGCAGAAGGAGTTGGAAACACTGATGCACTTGGAAAGTTGTGACCTTGTTGCTATCCCAGAAACACGGCGCGATGACCCCCATCACTGGAGTACCACCACGGAGGAGCCGCCTGCCACGGCACCCACCTCAGCTCCTAACAGCACCTACGATGCTGAACGTGGAACGGGAGCTTGCGCCAAATCAGCCCTGTCCGCTGCTCACAGAACCAGAGAACAGCCAAAGTTGGACAGGACCCACAAAGGCCACCAAGTCCAACTCCTCACCCCACACAGGGCCACCAAAATGCAAACCCGAGCTCCGAGAGCATTGTCCAAATGCTCCTTCAGCTCCGACAGCTTGCTGACGTGACCACCGCCCGGAGGAGCCTGCTCCTCTGCCCTTTCTTACCGCACACGGTATCACAATTTGCTTCTAATGCAGCTCAAGGACGGGATCCTATTCGGAACAGAAAAACACAGGAAGACATTCCTAACTGCAAAGACTGCCAGCCACGGCAACACACACACTGTGAAATCCCTGACACTGCTGATTCAGAAGACCACTTAAGAGAAGCATTTGCCCGCAACGAGCTGCGACTGGATTGAATCCTGCCTTTGAATCAGGACCTTGCATACTGCAGACCCAAAGGCTTTGAACAGCGTCATCAAAGCAGGCAGAAATGCCATCTGCTCCGGACTGCTTCCAGCTTTAAAATCTCCCTCTCCCTCCCTCCCTCCCTCCAATCTACCGAGGCAGCCGTTACGACGCAACAAACAGAATCACAGAAAACTTCAGCCCAGACTCGTCCCGCTCAGTGAAATCCAGAGCAACTACACCTTTACAAACATTCCTCCTTGCCCGCTCCCCCAGTCAAACACAGCACCAAGGCACGTTGCTCCATTCCTCACCTGGGCTCTTCTCGGTACAAATTCCAGCGCGGAGTCCTCACTCACACACCTGAAACACCAACGCACAAAAACACATCAGAAAAGGGAACGCATTCGTACGCCATGAAAACACAAAATCCCCTCCTCAGAGCCCACAAGGCACCCTTCTTTTCCCCACTTTCCTTCAGGTTCAGGCGCGACCAATCCCAACCGCGTGACCAGCACTCACAGCTCTCACGTAGGCTGCCAAGCAGCAACCACGGCCACTTTCACCACCTGCCTCTGCCAGAAGCTCACAGATGGCACAGCACACCGCGCTTGCGTCCTGCACGAGCGCCACTCCTTCTGCTCATCTCTCTCAACTAAAGCAACAAATCATGTCCCCACTCAAAACGGGCTCCCAGACCTGCCCAGTCCACAGCTGCAACTTTAGGCAAACCAGCTGGCTGCACTTCAGCGTTACAGGGACCACAGCACACCGGCGAGTCACGGCTTGGCATCAGGCACGCCGCCCTCTGCGCTTACTTCAAGGCAGCATCCCTAGCCGGTACTCACAGCTTTACACTTGCACGTCCTTCCCTGAGAGGAAGCTGCCCCCCGTGCCCCGCAGCACTTGCTGGCACCGTGCACATTGCCTCTGCCCGCATGCCTCCCTCTGCCTCTGGAACACGCCAGCAGGAGGAGGCAAAACAACTCCAGGACAGCACCTCCCATGCTGACTCGCACTATTTCTTAACTGTGCCATGTCGCTATCAGGACGTTACGGGGACTGACCTACTGGCAAACAAAGGGAGGCCTTCCTGCTGCACCGCAGAGCGCAGCAGAGCACAGCCAGAGCCGCGCCACAGAAGCCAGGCGGACGGGGGAAGAGGGGGGCTCAGGCTCTGCCTCGAGGCTTTGCTGGGGAACACCACAGGAAGACGATGCCGTTGCCATCCTTGCTGCACCATCAGGCCCCGCCACCCACAGCTTCGTGCTGTCGCGCTCCGGGCCTGAAGCAAAACTCCACAGAGCGACGCCAAAAGCAAAACTTCCCATCCGGACGGAGCCCCGCGCTTCCCGACGCCATCTCCAAGGCCCGCCACCACGGAAACAACACACAAACAACAACGAGAGCAAGCGACACGCCAGCTTCCCCTCCACGGACCAGCGAAGAGCGACAAAGCACGACAGCTCCCGCCGCACGACGGAGCACGGGGCTGCCACCGCCCTGCCCAACGCAGCCGCGGCGCCGCCTGGGAGCCGCCCCGCTCGCCCCGGCCTGCGCTCCGGCACCCACAGCCCTCAACAGGCCACGCAGCCCGCCTGCGAGCCGGGACCTGCCTCCGGCTGCCGGCAGCACCACCAGCTCCTCCCCCGACGGCCCCTCCATGCCCCCGGACTGAAGCCCGACCCCGTGCCCAGGACACAACCCGCTCCGCCCGGCCCCACTCACCGCCCGCCCGCCGCCGAAGCCGAAGCCGACGCCGCCATGCCGCGCTGCCCCGGAAGTGCTCTCCGCCGCCACAAACCACTTCCTGGCCCGCCCCTAGCAACCACCTGCGGCGTCACGTTGCTAAGGGCGGCCTGGCAGCGCTCCGGGGACTGCGGGAGGAAGGGGGGGGCCGGATTCCTCTCGGGTGGCGCCGGACGCATGCAACTTTTCCCCTTTCCCTTCTCCCCTCTCCTCTCCTGCCACCCTTTTGGTTGCTTCATCTGCCAAATCATTTCTCCATCCTCCTGCACTCGTACCTTTCGGATGACTTCCGCAGTGCTTTCTTGCAGTTTCTCACGCCTTCTCAGGCACTTCTATCAACTCCCAGATCTCAGGAGTGTGCTTGATTCCTTTCCCTCGAGTTGGTAACAGCCCCCCTCCTTTCCACATAGCCCCATGACTGTGTACAGCACCAAAAGCATGCTTAGAAGCAGACCAGACATTAGCTCTTTTGCCTTTAGCCAGCTTGAGGGCTCTCATCAGAGCAATCATTTCTGCCTTCTGTGCTGATGTCCCAGCTGGCAGAGGCTGTGCTTCTATTATGTCCCGATAAGCGGTAACACCATCTCCGACTTTGCGCTGACCTTGTTACCCCTTGTGTGGGGTAACGCTGCCCAGGGTAACCGAGCTTTTCTTCCCGAATCCGGGTTTTCCCACTCAAATGCAAACCATTTTTGACGTGCTGCAGCCAAAGGGAGGCACAAAAAGGCATCTTTCAGACCTAACACTCTCAAGTAGTTCCTTTCTGGCTTGAGTCTACTTAACAGTGTATAGGGGTTTGCAGCTACTGGCTGTAAAGCTTCCACAATCTTATCTATTGCTCTTAGATCCTGAACTCATCTATGGCCTTTCCAAAACAAAACGGAGGACAAAACCCTCCATCTGCCCTTGCAGGCCTTTGGGTGAGGCCCTTCGGGCACTCACTTGAGCCTGGACGTGAGTCCTAGCCGTTTTCAGAATTCATTGCTCTTCCGTCCCGGTGAACTCACCCAGCATCGCGTCTATATCCGCCCAGTCAGGATGCTGCTTTTAGTGTCGTTTCAAATCTTTCAGCGACCCCGAGCGGATCGCTCCTATACTCCTGAACGACACATTTCCACTTGTCAAAACCGGCACCTTAATTCCAATGGGTCCCCTAGAACCCATTGCTTGGTTGGCGTTTGGAACCCGAAGGTCCTTGAGGTCCCTTCCAATCCACGCCATTCCGTGACTTCTATGACGACTCGTACGATGATTTCTGTGACTTCTAATCTAGGACTGCCATAGGGCAGGCTGTCGCCTCTTCACCTGCAGGCGTAAGCATTGTACTGGTAGCCTTTGCTACCACGTAGTTTCTCCCACAGGTGCTCAGTGCTGGAAACTCCCCCTTCCAGCTGCTTCCTTCCCTCGCCGCCTGCCCTGATTCAGGGCAGGAGCCTAGAAGAGCTCAAGGACAACTCTTCACATATCAAGCCTCCCCAGCCCTTCCCTATGCACTAGAACCCCATGGAAATGCTCAAAACAGCTGCTTTTGCACAGGGTGTCTTTATTACTCACAAAGCGGGGTCTTCCAGGGGACCCCAGCCCTGCTGACACAGGTAACCGGGGCACTAGATGGCTATGGGGAACCCCGAGAACCGCGGGCATCTGGGGAAGAGACGCCGTCCGTGGGAGAGCTGCTGGGACACGTGGGCCAAAGGGAAGGGTCTGTGCGGATTTTGCTGCACAGCTGTTCAAACTCCGCTTCAAAGGAGGAGGGGAACGGGCTGGATCCGCTGGACACATTCTTCTTTTCTTGGGCAACTACGGCATCTTCTGTTGCCTCTCCCAGCTCCGCTCTGCCTTCACCTCCAGATTGGCCTCTCTCCCGGTCACTCTCAGGATGAGCTTGTCCTGGAGCTGTCTCTGCCCTCTTGCACACTCTGTGAGAATGAGTTTCAGAAAGCACTACTCACTGATGGGAATTAGGAGGACACTTAAAAGACACCGCAACATTCATCCGAGCAGCATGCTGCCAGCAGCTGACTTGGCCGCCCAGGATCCCGGCGCCACAAGTGCCTCCTTGCCAAATGCAGCAATTAAGTGTCTTGGGGAAAAGACAACTCACGGATATTTGTGCCACATCCACGACACAGCAATACAGGTCATCACCAGCCCAGACAGCAGCACAGTTACAAGCACTGTGATCACTAGGGTGAAGTGCACCTGCAGAAACTCCTGAAGCACAGCCCTTGTGTTTTTCCCAGCATCCACCCCTGAAAGAAATGAGATAATGCTGCATGTTACCATCACCTGCGCTACAGATCATCTCACTGTGCGCTTCACGGACCCACGGGATTTTCTTTTTCATCAGAGGCTACCACCTCTGTCTCTGGTGCCTAAGCACCAGGGGACAAAAAGGACTGCTTCCACTTCTCGTTGGGCAGGGTGAGGCTGCACCACCACTGCCCATGTATTCCTCTGGGCCGAGGGCTGGCGCTCTGCCCTGGGCTCTGGGCTTTGGCTGCGGGGAGCACTGCACAGCAGAAGCCCTCACACTTTCCCCAGCGCACGTGTCCTGAGCTCTTCCTCAGGACACCGCCCAGGCTGAAGGTCAGCCTCGAGCCAGCACAGGGCACAGCCGCAGCCAGCCCAGGGGAGAAATACTCCTGCACGCTCCTACCACACAGGACCCCGCTCATCCAAAAGGGCAGAGCTCACAACTCTCTGTGAGCACTGGGAGGTGAGCGGCGGCGTCACAGAGGTCTGCATGTACCTTCTCGGGCATGCTGCTGGAACAACTCACCAAACCCCACTGAGGTCAGCCATTTTCAGAGAGCCACCCCGGGCTTCTTTTACATGTGCTCTGTGCTCATACGCTCAGGTTTGGCTGCTGACCTGGGGTGCAAGAGCAGGCAGGAAGAGCCTGCAGGCACACACTGACTCTGGTTAGTGACACTGGATGACCACAGGACACAAATTACCTGGCATGCCAGTTGTCGGCGCTGTCTGTGTTCCTCTGGCCGAGACTGGCAGTGTGGGATGGCTGCCAAACCGCAGCGCGTCCTGTGCAGATGGTTGGTCACTTCCTTCCGAAAGAAACAGGACAGTACCATTGGATGCGACGTCCTCTCATCAGGAACTGAGCTTCTCCTACCCTGAGCTCAGGCAAAGTCTGCAGGTCCCGGCCCCCCAAAGCCACTGCGACCCCCTCCGCTGCCCAAGGGCATTTGGGCCCTCCCAGGAATTGGAGGGTGCCAAAACCTCTCACGCCTCCCGAGGAATAAGGCCCCTGGCCAGGGCCCTCACGCACCGTGCTGGGACCATCACCAACCATCCTGTTCCACCCATCACAGCCAGGCACCTGCACGCTCAAATTCAAGCTCCGGCAGAACCATCTCCAGAATCACCATCTCCACCTCGTTTCCAGCATTAGCAAAGACAGCCACCCCTGCTTGGGATGCTCCTCCTGCCTTGAACTTGCTCAGCAGCACAGAGGGCTTTGTTCAAACAGGAGCACAGCACTCGCCACTTGCTGCCATCTGGGTGCCAATGTCTGCACAAAGCAGCTCTGACAAGTTACGGTCGTGCTGGGCGAGCAGCTGTCTCGGGGTCTTGGCTGGATGCAGAAGTGCCAGCAGACCATCTCTGGAGCTTGACAGTGCCTGCAAGGTCTTACACGGAACACCACCACACCGCGGCTCTGAGAGATCCCTTCCTGCCGTGCAGGCTACAGCTTATCCACCCATGCATATCAGACCTCAGCTTCCCAAGTCTCACAGTGAACACACTCAAGTATACCCACCACGCGCTGCCTTCTCCATTTCCTTCAGGAGTTCCTTTAGCCCAGGAGATGACCTCGGGGAGTATCTCCCTCTTCTAGATGTATCCTTTCCTCTTTCCGGACCTAACACAACGTAGGAAGCTACATCGCCTGTGCCGGAAGTTTGGAAGATCAGCGGGGAGTCAGTGAAGTCAGTAAAGATAAACTACTTACCCCTGGGATTCCAGCGGGGCTCCAGCACAGGAAAGAGCTGAGGACTTGGCAACGCCTTCCCTGGCCGCACTTCTGCAACCAAAGGTCCACAAAAAGTTTCCATCACACACAGCGGCATAACTGCGCTGCCGAGCATAGCAGGGGATCGCGCAGTGCAAGGACATACACCACGCAGGACTACGCTCTCACATCTGCCGAGAGACCTGGCTGACGTTTGGCCTTTGCGCTGTCAGCTGTCACAAAGGATCTACAGAGCCATGACATACCCATGTGAGATGACGGACTCCCACGCATCCTGGATCGCAGAGGGGAAGCTGGATCACCTACACCTCCAGTCACACCTGCAAACACAGCACACAGCAACTCTCATTAAACATTCTTGCGGCCAGAATGACAGAGGAGGCAATCAAAACAGGGGACTCCTTCATGACACTGTTCTCTCCCTTCCACTCAGGAGCATCTTTGCAACAGTCCCCGGGTGCCTGCAGTGGCACCGCAATTGTGGCAAAACTAGCCACGTGTGGAGCTGCCCAGAGGAAAGCTCTCCCGCAGCTCGACCCAGCTTCACACTCAACTGAACCCTGCCTGCTGGCTCTGCAGAAGGCACTCGAAACACCTCACGGCTGGAGTGGCTGGCAAAGACACCTTTGCAAGGCAAAGCACGCCACGCACACCACTCATCCTGACCCACATCCTCCCTTCTCTTCTGCAAAGGGAGTACGAAGACACACTTCACTTGGAAACAACATGAAAACCTAAGTGCTCCCCCCTTTTGCTGATCTACCTACGAGACTGCACTGAGTCTCGTGGACCTGATTAAACTGAGACTTTGACAAGCCACTGCCTGGAGACACAGCTGTAATCGAGGGCACATGAGAAACGTTCCCACTGCACGCTGTGATCTCCCTCTTCCTTAGGAACCAGCAGCGTCTGGAAGGGGCTCCGGTAATCACCTGCCATGCGGGCGCGGCATGAAAGATCCAGAGGGGCACACAAGCCAGCTGACCTGTTGGCTTTGGAAAGCTGCTGAAGCAGCATTCCAAAGAGTCTCTCCAGGCCACGTGAAAGGACTCTCAGGGACCTCACCGAAGAACGCTCATCCCCTTGAGGCTTCATTACTGGGGGGCCTCGGATGCACAAAGGCCAAGCCAACACCACACTGGGAGCATGGAGCGCCCAAGAAATCGTAAACACCCATGCTTCTCACAGAGAAGAACCCGCTGGCCAATGAAAAGACGAACCACTGCTGAACCATCACAACCAAATAGGAACAAATATCGAGAAAATGAAGACTGGAGACTTACCTCCAGCATCCACACCGGGCTCAGGGACACGATTCCACGCTGTTGATTGACCAAGAGGGCCTGCAGGCACAAGCGGGATCAGACACAGGTGAGAAGAGCTTCCACTGCACACTGGGGCCTACATTTCCTGAGTGACCTGCAGGGTCTGGCGCTGGGTCAGGGAATGACCCACATACCAAGGCCTGGGTGCTCTCAGCTGATGGCAGGGGTAACCATCCCACTCATATGTGGCAGCTCTCCAACTAACCAAACACTTAGGACTTATCTGTGCAAGCCCTTCAAGGTGTAAGCACATTAGGAAGACCTTGACAGCATCTTCAGTAAAATTACCAACAGTTAGGGCATGCATCGTTCTGCCGTTGAGGAAACACACGCTCACAACTTACCTCTGGGTTTCCCCTGAGGCACAAAATCCGGATCCAGGCGACCATCCGGAAACGGAACACCAAAGGCGCCATCTAGAATCAAGAAGAACAGACGAGACTAGTTCCCATTGCATGTTGCCATCTTCTCCCTTAGTAGCAGGAGGTGGGTCAGGTAACGGCACGGAAGAAAGACTCGGGCCGTGATTTCCAAAGTTGCAGAGCAGCCAGGAGGACCTGTTGGCTGGCACCCGGCAGCTCACAAAATACTCTCTCCACATGCCTCATGGACCGCGTGGAAGAAGATACAGCCCCTCGGGGCTTTCTTACTGGGAGATCTCTCACGTACACAAAGGAAGGTCACACTGGAGGAAACCATGCCTGTCTCTTCCTCTGGGCCGCGGGCCAGGGCTGTGCTGAATACTGGCATTCGACTACGGGGAGTGCCATGAGGCTGGGTCAGAAACGCTCACGCTTTTCCCAGCACACATCCTCTAAACTTCCCCCCTACGACAACTCCCAGGATGAAGGCTGTGCTCCAGCCAGCAAGAGGCCAAGTCACGGCCCGACAACGGCTGGAACCAGCCCTGGGGAGCAGAGCTGCCACGGGCTCTTTCCTGGCCCCTGAGGTGCTGCCCATCACCATCGGCCCACCATGGAAAGCAGGCCCCAGGGAACCGTGCTCTGGCACCACGGGGATACAGCCTGACTTTTGGCCCCCAGTGCTGCTCACTTTTGGCCCCCTCTCTGCCCACCCACCTGCTCCCGGTGCTCGCCACGGAGCAGCAAAGCTCTCCCGGGAACACACGGCGGTAAGGAGGAGGACGACAACGAGACGGACAGGGGCCACGGACCCCCACACTCGTGCCATGCTGCCACCACAGCTGCTGCAGCCACAGCAAGTGCTGCTGTCGAGGCAGGCACACAGTGATCCTGTAGCTCGGGACAGACGTCACAGATGGGCGTTATGACCTCACGGCTCAGCACAGCAAGGTGGGGCACTGCGACTTCACGGCCTCGTGATGCTGGGTAGGAGGCTCCCCGTGTGCCCCTTGTCTTGTGATGCGCTGCACCAGGGCTGCCTGGGGTCGCTGCTTGGGGCACCTCTGCTGGGGAGAGCAGGGGCTATTTGGGCGCAACCGTGGCAGCGAAGCTGCAGTGCAGCCACCTCCCCCAGGGAGCACATCCTGTTGGGCAGCTCAGGAGGGTGAGAGTCCTCCCAGGGTAGGCGCAGAGCTCTGTCCCTTGCTCTGG
The DNA here is from genome assembly GCF_016699485.2 of Gallus gallus. Classification (NCBI taxonomy): domain Eukaryota; kingdom Metazoa; phylum Chordata; class Aves; order Galliformes; family Phasianidae; genus Gallus; species Gallus gallus. The sequence continues at coordinate 89,265 of NW_024095994.1, read as the reverse complement.
GCACCATCACCGTGGGGGACCATTCCCTGACACCTACAGAAAACCACAGCTGACGCTTGTCACACTTACATCGTAGAATCACAGCACCATAGAATGCCCTGGCTTGGAGGGGACGTTAAACAAGTGGTACGTCCAACCCCACCACTGTGCGCAGCGATGCCACCCACTGGGCCAGGCAGCCCAGGACGCCACCCAACCAGGCCTTGAACACCTCCACGGACGGGGCATCCACAGCTTTGCCGGAAAACTTTCATAGTGCCTTGACAACCTCAAGAAGGAATTTCTTCTTGCTCAGCGGGCCCAGAAGAGACGCAATACAGAAACAGGGTCTGCAACAAGGACGCTACTGCACAGGATATCCCTGAATGTGAAACTTGCCCTGAAAACCAAGCAGACAAAGCCTCACTAGCACGGAGGATGATGTCTGAAAAATAAATATGGGGAGGTACGCTATATGACCTTCCCACAAACCTGGCAACTTATGCGTCATGTCCTTGCATGTTTTTTCAATACACCGCATTGACTCTCCTTTGTCCGCATCTGTTTGCACTTCTTCAGATTGACAGCTCAAGATGAGCGCCTCCTATGAGGAAACTCATTACTTTCCATCCCATCATTTTTAATCAGTTGCCATAACCCCAACGGTTACGCAACTTGAGGGCTCACAGCTCACAGCATCTCCCTGAAAGGAGGTTGTGACCAGGTGAGAGTTGGCCTCTTCTCCCATCTCACTGTCAATAGGATGAGATGGAATGGCCTCAAGTTGCGCCAGGGGAGGTTCAGGATGGATATTAAGAATAATTTATCCTCAGAGAGAGTGGTCAGGCACTGGAACGGGCTGCCCGGGGAAGTGGTTGAGTCACCATCCACAGAGGTGTCCAAGAAATGTTTAAATGTTGAACTAAGGGACATGGTTTAGTGGGGAAGCGGTGGTAGGTGGGCGGTCGCACTCGATCATCTTGGAGATCCTTTCCTGCCTTGGTGATTCTGATTCCCTCTTTTCCTATCGCTGTTACCTGGGGGCACAGGCCAATCCCCGCTTTGCCACAGCCTCCTCTCAGGGATTTGTAGAGAGAGAGAGAGAGAGAAGATCTCCCCCGAGCCTCCGCTTCTCCTTATCTTCTACTCCTACGGTCCACCTACTGCCAATATTGCCCACTAAACCACGTACCTTAGTACCACAGCTAAATATTTCTTGAATAGCTCCACCAATGGATTCCTGAGGGTCACCACCGGTCTCTGCCTTCACAATGAGCGACAATGGTGGACGGCAACCACTCAGTCTAACTGTCCAGCTAAGTCAATTAATGGACCACTCAATTGTCCATCTGTCAAATCCACGTCAGTCCAGATAGATGACCGCAGAAGCTCAGGCTTCAGCCTTACCCACTAATGCTATAATGCCATCGTAGAAGAACAACAAATTGGTCACGCATGATTTGCCCTTAGTGAAGTAAGGGCTGTCACCAATCACCTCTGTTTTCGGCTTGCTTTACTATAGTTTCCTGAAGACTTCCTTCATAATCAGCTGACAGGCCTGTAGTTCCCCACGTCTTCCTTTTGGCCTTTTCAAAAATGGGGTTTATGTCTCTCCTTTTCCAGTCACTCAAGTTGTGCCAGGGGAGGTTCAGGGGAGATATGAGGAAGAACTGATTCTCTGGAAGAGTGGACAGCCACTGGAATGGGATGCCCGGGGAAGTGGCTGAGTCACCATCCACAGAGGTGTTCAAGAAATGTGTCAATGTTGAACTAAGGGACATGGCTTAGTGAGGAAACGGTGGCGGGAGCTGGACGGTTGGACTGGATGATCCTGGAGGTCTTTTCCTGCCTTGGTGATTCTGATCCCCGCTGTCCTGCCAATGCCGAGGAGAGTGAGGCAACTGGAGACAGGACGAGGACTGGAAACAGGTACCAGCTCCGAGAAGTAGGCAACCCCCATCCCGACCATCCTCGCTTCCCCAGGGGCCTCTGCAAAATACGTTTGACGCCCTGCAACTCGAGGGAGAGGCGAGTGAGGGTGCACTGGGAGGTCCACCCGTGAGCTTGCCTTGGGTGAAGCAGTCAACCGCACGCCTCAAGACTGCCTCCACCCAGAAGGAAAGAAGGCTGGTTGTCAGAGGCGACTCCCTTCTAAGACGAATGGTGGGCCCTGCATTTCAGCCTGACCCTACCCGTACGGAGTTGCGCTGCCTCCATGGGGAACGGGGCAGGGATCTTGCTAGAAAACTTCTGGTCTGATTCGCCCCTGAGATTGCTACCCCTTCTTGATAGTTCAGGCCGGCAGCGACGAAGCCGCTGAGAAAAGCCTGAGGACTATCAAGAAAGACTTCAGGGGACTGCGGTAGGTAGTAGATGGAAAGGGCGTGCAGCTGCTTTTTTCTTCTATACCTTCAGTGGCGGGGCAGGATACTGAGAGGATCAAAAAAACCCACCTCATAAATAAAAGCCTTAGAGGTTGCTGCAAACACAGGAATTTGGGTTTTTTGACCATGGGGCAATTTACCCAGCACCTGGCACGATGTCTGCAGATGGAACTTGCCTGTCTCTAAGGGGTAAGAGCGCCCTAGCCCAGGAACTGGCAGGACTCATTGAAAGCTCTTTAAACTAACTATGAAGGGAGAAGGGGGCAACATGAGGGCCACCGGGGTTGAGCAGGTTGTTCGAGGGTTCACACCAAACTGGATGGGTGAAAAGGGTGGAGCACAAAGCGACGGAGAAGAGCAGGAGGATGTTCTAGGGAATCCTAGATCCTCCAGAAAAGAAAGGCCGTGAGACAGGAAGCCCAGCTGAAGTGCCTTTATGACAACGCACACGGCCTGGGAAATAAGCAGAAGGAGTTGGAAACACTGATGCACTTGGAAAGTTGTGACCTTGTTGCTATCCCAGAAACACGGCGCGATGACCCCCATCACTGGAGTACCACCACGGAGGAGCCGCCTGCCACGGCACCCACCTCAGCTCCTAACAGCACCTACGATGCTGAACGTGGAACGGGAGCTTGCGCCAAATCAGCCCTGTCCGCTGCTCACAGAACCAGAGAACAGCCAAAGTTGGACAGGACCCACAAAGGCCACCAAGTCCAACTCCTCACCCCACACAGGGCCACCAAAATGCAAACCCGAGCTCCGAGAGCATTGTCCAAATGCTCCTTCAGCTCCGACAGCTTGCTGACGTGACCACCGCCCGGAGGAGCCTGCTCCTCTGCCCTTTCTTACCGCACACGGTATCACAATTTGCTTCTAATGCAGCTCAAGGACGGGATCCTATTCGGAACAGAAAAACACAGGAAGACATTCCTAACTGCAAAGACTGCCAGCCACGGCAACACACACACTGTGAAATCCCTGACACTGCTGATTCAGAAGACCACTTAAGAGAAGCATTTGCCCGCAACGAGCTGCGACTGGATTGAATCCTGCCTTTGAATCAGGACCTTGCATACTGCAGACCCAAAGGCTTTGAACAGCGTCATCAAAGCAGGCAGAAATGCCATCTGCTCCGGACTGCTTCCAGCTTTAAAATCTCCCTCTCCCTCCCTCCCTCCCTCCAATCTACCGAGGCAGCCGTTACGACGCAACAAACAGAATCACAGAAAACTTCAGCCCAGACTCGTCCCGCTCAGTGAAATCCAGAGCAACTACACCTTTACAAACATTCCTCCTTGCCCGCTCCCCCAGTCAAACACAGCACCAAGGCACGTTGCTCCATTCCTCACCTGGGCTCTTCTCGGTACAAATTCCAGCGCGGAGTCCTCACTCACACACCTGAAACACCAACGCACAAAAACACATCAGAAAAGGGAACGCATTCGTACGCCATGAAAACACAAAATCCCCTCCTCAGAGCTCACAAGGCACCCTTCTTTTCCCCACTTTCCTTCAGGTTCAGGCGCGACCAATCCCAACCGCGTGACCAGCACTCACAGCTCTCACGTAGGCTGCCAAGCAGCAACCACGGCCACTTTCACCACCTGCCTCTGCCAGAAGCTCACAGATGGCACAGCACACCGCGCTTGCGTCCTGCACGAGCGCCACTCCTTCTGCTCATCTCTCTCAACTAAAGCAACAAATCATGTCCCCACTCAAAACGGGCTCCCAGACCTGCCCAGTCCACAGCTGCAACTTTAGGCAAACCAGCTGGCTGCACTTCAGCGTTACAGGGACCACAGCACACCGGCGAGTCACGGCTTGGCATCAGGCACGCCGCCCTCTGCGCTTACTTCAAGGCAGCATCCCTAGCCGGTACTCACAGCTTTACACTTGCACGTCCTTCCCTGAGAGGAAGCTGCCCCCCGTGCCCCGCAGCACTTGCTGGCACCGTGCACATTGCCTCTGCCCGCATGCCTCCCTCTGCCTCTGGAACACGCCAGCAGGAGGAGGCAAAACAACTCCAGGACAGCACCTCCCATGCTGACTCGCACTATTTCTTAACTGTGCCATGTCGCTATCAGGACGTTACGGGGACCTGACCTACTGGCAAACAAAGGGAGGCCTTCCTGCTGCACCGCAGAGCGCAGCAGAGCACAGCCAGAGCCGCGCCACAGAAGCCAGGCGGACGGGGGAAGAGGGGGGCTCAGGCTCTGCCTCGAGGCTTTGCTGGGGAACACCACAGGAAGACGATGCCGTTGCCATCCTTGCTGCACCATCAGGCCCCGCCACCCACAGCTTCGTGCTGTCGCGCTCCGGGCCTGAAGCAAAACTCCACAGAGCGACGCCAAAAGCAAAACTTCCCATCCGGACGGAGCCCCGCGCTTCCCGACGCCATCTCCAAGGCCCGCCACCACGGAAACAACACACAAACAACAACGAGAGCAAGCGACACGCCAGCTTCCCCTCCACGGACCAGCGAAGAGCGACAAAGCACGACAGCTCCCGCCGCACGACGGAGCACGGGGCTGCCACCGCCCTGCCCAACGCAGCCGCGGCGCCGCCTGGGAGCCGCCCCGCTCGCCCCGGCCTGCGCTCCGGCACCCACAGCCCTCAACAGGCCACGCAGCCCGCCTGCGAGCCGGGACCTGCCTCCGGCTGCCGGCAGCACCACCAGCTCCTCCCCCGACGGCCCCTCCATGCCCCCGGACTGAAGCCCGACCCCGTGCCCAGGACACAACCCGCTCCGCCCGGCCCCACTCACCGCCCGCCCGCCGCCGCCGCCGCCGCCATGCCGCGCTGCCCCGGAAGTGCTCTCCGCCGCCACAAACCACTTCCTGGCCCGCCCCTAGCAACCACCTGCGGCGTCACGTTGCTAAGGGCGGCCTGGCAGCGCTCCGGGGACTGCGGGAGGAAGGGGGGGCCGGATTCCTCTCGGGTGGCGCCGGACGCATGCAACTTTTCCCCTTTCCCTTCTCCCCTCTCCTCTCCTGCCACCCTTTTGGTTGCTTCATCTGCCAAATCATTTCTCCATCCTCCTGCACTCGTACCTTTCGGATGACTTCCGCAGTGCTTTCTTGCAGTTTCTCACGCCTTCTCAGGCACTTCTATCAACTCCCAGATCTCAGGAGTGTGCTTGATTCCTTTCCCTCGAGTTGGTAACAGCCCCCCTCCTTTCCACATAGCCCCATGACTGTGTACAGCACCAAAAGCATGCTTAGAAGCAGACCAGACATTAGCTCTTTTGCCTTTAGCCAGCTTGAGGGCTCTCATCAGAGCAATCATTTCTGCCTTCTGTGCTGATGTCCCAGCTGGCAGAGGCTGTGCTTCTATTATGTCCCGATAAGCGGTAACACCATCTCCGACTTTGCGCTGACCTTGTTACCCCTTGTGTGGGGTAACGCTGCCCAGGGTAACCGAGCTTTTCTTCCCGAATCCGGGTTTTCCCACTCAAATGCAAACCATTTTTGACGTGCTGCAGCCAAAGGGAGGCACAAAAAGGCATCTTTCAGACCTAACACTCTCAAGTAGTTCCTTTCTGGCTTGAGTCTACTTAACAGTGTATAGGGGTTTGCAGCTACTGGCTGTAAAGCTTCCACAATCTTATCTATTGCTCTTAGATCCTGAACTCATCTATGGCCTTTCCAAAACAAAACGGAGGACAAAACCCTCCATCTGCCCTTGCAGGCCTTTGGGTGAGGCCCTTCGGGCACTCACTTGAGCCTGGACGTGAGTCCTAGCCGTTTTCAGAATTCATTGCTCTTCCGTCCCGGTGAACTCACCCAGCATCGCGTCTATATCCGCCCAGTCAGGATGCTGCTTTTAGTGTCGTTTCAAATCTTTCAGCGACCCCGAGCGGATCGCTCCTATACTCCTGAACGACACATTTCCACTTGTCAAAACCGGCACCTTAATTCCAATGGGTCCCCTAGAACCCATTGCTTGGTTGGCGTTTGGAACCCGAAGGTCCTTGAGGTCCCTTCCAATCCACGCCATTCCGTGACTTCTATGACGACTCGTACGACGATTTCTGTGACTTCTAATCTAGGACTGCCATAGGGCAGGCTGTCGCCTCTTCACCTGCAGGCGTAAGCATTGTACTGGTAGCCTTTGCTACCACGTAGTTTCTCCCACAGGTGCTCAGTGCTGGAAACTCCCCCTTCCAGCTGCTTCCTTCCCTCGCCGCCTGCCCTGATTCAGGGCAGGAGCCTAGAAGAGCTCAAGGACAACTCTTCACATATCAAGCCTCCCCAGCCCTTCCCTATGCACTAGAACCCCATGGAAATGCTCAAAACAGCTGCTTTTGCACAGGGTGTCTTTATTACTCACAAAGCGGGGTCTTCCAGGGGACCCCAGCCCTGCTGACACAGGTAACCGGGGCACTAGATGGCTATGGGGAACCCCGAGAACCGCGGGCATCTGGGGAAGAGACGCCGTCCGTGGGAGAGCTGCTGGGACACGTGGGCCAAAGGGAAGGGTCTGTGCGGATTTTGCTGCACAGCTGTTCAAACTCCGCTTCAAAGGAGGAGGGGAACGGGCTGGATCCGCTGGACACATTCTTCTTTTCTTGGGCAACTACGGCATCTTCTGTTGCCTCTCCCAGCTCCGCTCTGCCTTCACCTCCAGATTGGCCTCTCTCCCGGTCACTCTCAGGATGCGCTTGTCCTGGAGCTGTCTCTGCCCTCTTGCACACTCTGTGAGAATGAGTTTCAGAAAGCACTACTCACTGATGGGAATTAGGAGGACACTTAAAAGACACCGCAACATTCATCCGAGCAGCATGCTGCCAGCAGCTGACTTGGCCGCCCAGGATCCCGGCGCCACAAGTGCCTCCTTGCCAAATGCAGCAATTAAGTGTCTTGGGGAAAAGACAACTCACGGATATTTGTGCCACATCCACGACACAGCAATACAGGTCATCACCAGCCCAGACAGCAGCACAGTTACAAGCACTGTGATCACTAGGGTGAAGTGCACCTGCAGAAACTCCTGAAGCACAGCCCTTGTGTTTTTCCCAGCATCCACCCCTGAAAGAAATGAGATAATGCTGCATGTTACCATCACCTGCGCTACAGATCATCTCACTGTGCGCTTCACGGACCCACGGGATTTTCTTTTTCATCAGAGGCTACCACCTCTGTCTCTGGTGCCTAAGCACCAGGGGACAAAAAGGACTGCTTCCACTTCTCGTTGGGCAGGGTGAGGCTGCACCACCACTGCCCATGTATTCCTCTGGGCCGAGGGCTGGCGCTCTGCCCTGGGCTCTGGGCTTTGGCTGCGGGGAGCACTGCACAGCAGAAGCCCTCACACTTTCCCCAGCGCACGTGTCCTGAGCTCTTCCTCAGGACACCGCCCAGGCTGAAGGTCAGCCTCGAGCCAGCACAGGGCACAGCCGCAGCCAGCCCAGGGGAGAAATACTCCTGCACGCTCCTACCACACAGGAATCCAAAAGGGCAGAGCTCACAACTCTCTGTGAGCACTGGGAGGTGAGCGGCGGCGTCACAGAGGTCTGCATGTACCTTCTCGGGCATGCTGCTGGAACAACTCACCAAACCCCACTGAGGTCAGCCATTTTCAGAGAGCCACCCCGGGCTTCTTTTACATGTGCTCTGTGCTCATACGCTCAGGTTTGGCTGCTGACCTGGGGTGCAAGAGCAGGCAGGAAGAGCCTGCAGGCACACACTGACTCTGGTTAGTGACACTGGATGACCACAGGACACAAATTACCTGGCATGCCAGTTGTCGGCGCTGTCTGTGTTCCTCTGGCCGAGACTGGCAGTGTGGGATGGCTGCCAAACCGCAGCGCGTCCTGTGCAGATGGTTGGTCACTTCCTTCCGAAAGAAACAGGACAGTACCATTGGATGCGACGTCCTCTCATCAGGAACTGAGCTTCTCCTACCCTGAGCTCAGGCAAAGTCTGCAGGTCCCGGCCCCCCAAAGCCACTGCGACCCCCTCCGCTGCCCAAGGGCATTTGGGCCCTCCCAGGAATTGGAGGGTGCCAAAACTTCTCACGCCTCCCGAGGAATAAGGCCCCTGGCCAGGGCCCTCACGCACCGTGCTGGGACCATCACCAACCATCCTGTTCCACCCATCACAGCCAGGCACCTGCACGCTCAAATTCAAGCTCCGGCAGAACCATCTCCAGAATCACCATCTCCACCTCGTTTCCAGCATTAGCAAAGACAGCCACCCCTGCTTGGGATGCTCCTCCTGCCTTGAACTTGCTCAGCAGCACAGAGGGCTTTGTTCAAACAGGAGCACAGCACTCGCCACTTGCTGCCATCTGGGTGCCAATGTCTGCACAAAGCAGCTCTGACAAGTTACGGTCGTGCTGGGCGAGCAGCTGTCTCAGGGTCTTGGCTGGATGCAGAAGTGCCAGCAGACCATCTCTGGAGCTTGACAGTGCCTGCAAGGTCTTACACGGAACACCACCACACCGCGGCTCTGAGAGATCCCTTCCTGCCGTGCAGGCTACAGCTTATCCACCCATGCATATCAGACCTCAGCTTCCCAAGTCTCACAGTGAACACACTCAAGTATACCCACCACGCGCTGCCTTCTCCATTTCCTTCAGGAGTTCCTTTAGCCCAGGAGATGACCTCGGGGAGTATCTCCCTCTTCTAGATGTATCCTTTCCTCTTTCCGGACCTAACACAACGTAGGAAGCTACATCGCCTGTGCCGGAAGTTTGGAAGATCAGCGGGGAGTCAGTGAAGTCAGTAAAGATAAACTACTTACCCCTGGGATTCCAGCGGGGCTCCAGCACAGGAAAGAGCTGAGGACTTGGCAACGCCTTCCCTGGCCGCACTTCTGCAACCAAAGGTCCACAAAAAGTTTCCATCACACACAGCGGCATAACTGCGCTGCCGAGCATAGCAGGGGATCGCGCAGTGCAAGGACATACACCACGCAGGACTACGCTCTCACATCTGCCGAGAGACCTGGCTGACGTTTGGCCTTTGCGCTGTCAGCTGTCACAAAGGATCTACAGAGCCATGACATACCCATGTGAGATGACGGACTCCCACGCATCCTGGATCGCAGAGGGGAAGCTGGATCACCTACACCTCCAGTCACACCTGCAAACACAGCACACAGCAACTCTCATTAAACATTCTTGCGGCCAGAATGACAGAGGAGGCAATCAAAACAGGGGACTCCTTCATGACACTGTTCTCTCCCTTCCACTCAGGAGCATCTTTGCAACAGTCCCCGGGTGCCTGCAGTGGCACCGCAATTGTGGCAAAACTAGCCACGTGTGGAGCTGCCCAGAGGAAAGCTCTCCCGCAGCTCGACCCAGCTTCACACTCAACTGAACCCTGCCTGCTGGCTCTGCAGAAGGCACTCGAAACACCTCACGGCTGGAGTGGCTGGCAAAGACACCTTTGCAAGGCAAAGCACGCCACGCACACCACTCATCCTGACCCACATCCTCCCTTCTCTTCTGCAAAGGGAGTACGAAGACACACTTCACTTGGAAACAACATGAAAACCTAAGTGCTCCCCCCTTTTGCTGATCTACCTACGAGACTGCACTGAGTCTCGTGGACCTGATTAAACTGAGACTTTGACAAGCCACTGCCTGGAGACACAGCTGTAATCGAGGGCACATGAGAAACGTTCCCACTGCACGCTGTGATCTCCCTCTTCCTTAGGAACCAGCAGCGTCTGGAAGGGGCTCCGGTAATCACCTGCCATGCGGGCGCGGCATGAAAGATCCAGAGGGGCACACAAGCCAGCTGACCTGTTGGCTTTGGAAAGCTGCTGAAGCAGCATTCCAAAGAGTCTCTCCAGGCCACGTGAAAGGACTCTCAGGGACCTCACCGAAGAACACTCATCCCCTTGAGGCTTCATTACTGGGGGGCCTCGGATGCACAAAGGCCAAGCCAACACCACACTGGGAGCATGGAGCGCCCAAGAAATCGTAAACACCCATGCTTCTCACAGAGAAGAACCCGCTGGCCAATGAAAAGACGAACCACTGCTGAACCATCACAACCAAATAGGAACAAATATCGAGAAAATGAAGACTGGAGACTTACCTCCAGCATCCACACCGGGCTCAGGGACACGATTCCACGCTGTTGATTGACCAAGAGGGCCTGCAGGCACAAGCGGGATCAGACACAGGTGAGAAGAGCTTCCACTGCACACTGGGGCCTACATTTCCTGAGTGACCTGCAGGGTCTGGCGCTGGGTCAGGGAATGACCCACATACCAAGGCCTGGGTGCTCTCAGCTGATGGCAGGGGTAACCATCCCACTCATATGTGGCAGCTCTCCAACTAACCAAACACTTAGGACTTATCTGTGCAAGCCCTTCAAGGTGTAAGCACATTAGGAAGACCTTGACAGCATCTTCAGTAAAATTACCAACAGTTAGGGCATGCATCGTTCTGCCGTTGAGGAAACACACGCTCACAACTTACCTCTGGGTTTCCCCTGAGGCACAAAATCCGGATCCAGGCGACCATCCGGAAACGGAACACCAAAGGCGCCATCTAGAATCAAGAAGAACAGACGAGACTAGTTCCCATTGCATGTTGCCATCTTCTCCCTTAGTAGCAGGAGGTGGGTCAGGTAACGGCACGGAAGAAAGACTCGGGCCGTGATTTCCAAAGTTGCAGAGCAGCCAGGAGGACCTGTTGGCTGGCACCCGGCAGCTCACAAAATACTCTCTCCACATGCCTCATGGACCGCGTGGAAGAAGATACAGCCCCTCGGGGCTTTCTTACTGGGAGATCTCTCACGTACACAAAGGAAGGTCACACTGGAGGAAACCATGCCTGTCTCTTCCTCTGGGCCGCGGGCCAGGGCTGTGCTGAATACTGGCATTCGACTACGGGGAGTGCCATGAGGCTGGGTCAGAAACGCTCACGCTTTTCCCAGCACACATCCTCTAAACTTCCCCCCTACGACAACTCCCAGGATGAAGGCTGTGCTCCAGCCAGCAAGAGGCCAAGTCACGGCCCCGACAACGGCTGGAACCAGCCCTGGGGAGCAGAGCTGCCACGGGCTCTTTCCTGGCCCCTGAGGTGCTGCCCATCACCATCGGACCACCATGGAAAGCAGGCCCCAGGGAACCGTGCTCTGGCACCACGGGGATACAGCCTGACTTTTGGCCCCCAGTGCTGCTCACTTTTGGCCCCCTCTCTGCCCACCCACCTGCTCCCGGTGCTCGCCACGGAGCAGCAAAGCTCTCCCGGGAACACACGGCGGTAAGGAGGAGGACGACAACGAGACGGACAGGGGCCACGGACCCCCACACTCGTGCCATGCTGCCACCACAGCTGCTGCAGCCACAGCAAGTGCTGCTGTCGAGGCAGGCACACAGTGATCCTGTAGCTCGGGACAGACGTCACAGATGGGCGTTATGACCTCACGGCTCAGCACAGCAAGGTGGGGCACTGCGACTTCACGGCCTCGTGATGCTGGGTAGGAGGCTCCCCGTGTGCCCCTTGTCTTGTGATGCGCTGCACCAGGGCTGCCTGGGGTCGCTGCTTGGGGCACCTCTGCTGGGGAGAGCAGGGGCTATTTGGGCGCAACCGTGGCAGCGAAGCTGCAGTGCAGCCACCTCCCCCAGGGAGCACATCCTGTTGGGCAGCTCAGGAGGGTGAGAGTCCTCCCAGGGTAGGCGCAGAGCTCTGTCCCTTGCTCTGGGCACCATCACCGTGGGGGACCATTCCCTGACACCTACAGAAAACCACAGCTGACGCTTGTCACACTTACATCGTAGAATCACAGCACCATAGAATGCCCTGGCTTGGAGGGGACGTTAAACAAGTGGTACGTCCAACCCCACCACTGTGCGCAGCGATGCCACCCACTGGGCCAGGCAGCCCAGGACGCCACCCAACCAGGCCTTGAACACCTCCACGGACGGGGCATCCACAGCTTTGCCGGAAAACTTTCATAGTGCCTTGACAACCTCAAGAAGGAATTTCTTCTTGCTCAGCGGGCCCAGAAGAGACGCAATACAGAAACAGGGTCTGCAACAAGGACGCTACTGCACAGGATATCCCTGAATGTGAAACTTGCCCTGAAAACCAAGCAGATAAAGCCTCACTAGCACGGAGGATGATGTCTGAAAAATAAATATGGGGAGGTACGCTATATGACCTTCCCACAAACCTGGCAACTTATGCGTCATGTCCTTGCATGTTTTTTCAATACACCGCATTGACTCTCCTTTGTCCGCATCTGTTTGCACTTCTTCAGATTGACAGCTCAAGATGAGCGCCTCCTATGAGGAAACTCATTACTTTCCATCCCATCATTTTTAATCAGTTGCCATAACCCCAACGGTTACGCAACTTGAGGGCTCACAGCTCACAGCATCTCCCTGAAAGGAGGTTGTGACCAGGTGAGAGTTGGCCTCTTCTCCCATCTCACTGTCAATAGGATGAGATGGAATGGCCTCAAGTTGCGCCAGGGGAGGTTCAGGATGGATATTAAGAATAATTTATCCTCAGAGAGAGTGGTCAGGCACTGGAACGGGCTGCCCGGGGAAGTGGTTGAGTCACCATCCACAGAGGTGTCCAAGAAATGTTTAAATGTTGAACTAAGGGACATGGTTTAGTGGGGAAGCGGTGGTAGGTGGGCGGTCGCACTCGATCATCTTGGAGATCCTTTCCTGCCTTGGTGATTCTGATTCCCTCTTTTCCTATCGCTGTTACCTGGGGGCACAGGCCAATCCCCGCTTTGCCACAGCCTCCTCTCAGGGATTTGTAGAGAGAGAGAGAGAGAGAGAGAAGATCTCCCCCGAGCCTCCGCTTCTCCTTATCTTCTACTCCTACGGTCCACCTACTGCCAATATTGCCCACTAAACCACGTACCTTAGTACCACAGCTAAATATTTCTTGAATAGCTCCACCAATGGATTCCTGAGGGTCACCACCGGTCTCTGCCTTCACAATGAGCGACAATGGTGGACGGCAACCACTCAGTCTAACTGTCCAGCTAAGTCAATTAATGGACCACTCAATTGTCCATCTGTCAAATCCACGTCAGTCCAGATAGATGACCGCAGAAGCTCAGGCTTCAGCCTTACCCACTAATGCTATAATGCCATCGTAGAAGAACAACAAATTGGTCACGCATGATTTGCCCTTAGTGAAGTAAGGGCTGTCACCAATCACCTCTGTTTTCGGCTTGCTTTACTATAGTTTCCTGAAGACTTCCTTCATAATCAGCTGACAGGCCTGTAGTTCCCCACGTCTTCCTTTTGGCCTTTTCAAAAATGGGGTTTATGTCTCTCCTTTTCCAGTCACTCAAGTTGTGCCAGGGGAGGTTCAGGGGAGATATGAGGAAGAACTGATTCTCTGGAAGAGTGGACAGCCACTGGAATGGGATGCCCGGGGAAGTGGCTGAGTCACCATCCACAGAGGTGTTCAAGAAATGTGTCAATGTTGAACTAAGGGACATGGCTTAGTGAGGAAACGGTGGCGGGAGCTGGACGGTTGGACTGGATGATCCTGGAGGTCTTTTCCTGCCTTGGTGATTCTGATCCCCGCTGTCCTGCCAATGCCGAGGAGAGTGAGGCAACTGGAGACAGGACGAGGACTGGAAACAGGTACCAGCTCCGAGAAGTAGGCAACCCCCATCCCGACCATCCTCGCTTCCCCAGGGGCCTCTGCAAAATACGTTTGACGCCCTGCAACTCGAGGGAGAGGCGAGTGAGGGTGCACTGGGAGGTCCACCCGTGAGCTTGCCTTGGGTGAAGCAGTCAACCGCACGCCTCAAGACTGCCTCCACCCAGAAGGAAAGAAGGCTGGTTGTCAGAGGCGACTCCCTTCTAAGACGAACGGTGGGCCCTGCATTTCAGCCTGACCCTACCCGTACGGAGTTGCGCTGCCTCCATGGGGAACGGGGCAGGGATCTTGCTAGAAAACTTCTGGTCTGATTCGCCCCTGAGATTGCTACCCCTTCTTGATAGTTCAGGCCGGCAGCGACGAAGCCGCTGAGAAAAGCCTGAGGACTATCAAGAAAGACTTCAGGGGACTGCGGTAGGTAGTAGATGGAAAGGGCGTGCAGCTGCTTTTTTCTTCTATACCTTCAGTGGCGGGGCAGGATACTGAGAGGATCAAAAAAACCCACCTCATAAATAAAAGCCTTAGAGGTTGCTGCAAACACAGGAATTTGGGTTTTTTGACCATGGGGCAATTTACCCAGCACCTGGCACGATGTCTGCAGATGGAACTTGCCTGTCTCTAAGGGGTAAGAGCGCCCTAGCCCAGGAACTGGCAGGACTCATTGAAAGCTCTTTAAACTAACTATGAAGGGAGAAGGGGGCAACATGAGGGCCACCGGGGTTGAGCAGGTTGTTCGAGGGTTCACACCAAACTGGATGGGTGAAAAGGGTGGAGCACAAAGCGACGGAGAAGAGCAGGAGGATGTTCTAGGGAATCCTAGATCCTCCAGAAAAGAAAGGCCGTGAGACAGGAAGCCCAGCTGAAGTGCCTTTATGACAACGCACACGGCCTGGGAAATAAGCAGAAGGAGTTGGAAACACTGATGCACTTGGAAAGTTGTGACCTTGTTGCTATCCCAGAAACACGGCGCGATGACCCCCATCACTGGAGTACCACCACGGAGGAGCCGCCTGCCACGGCACCCACCTCAGCTCCTAACAGCACCTACGATGCTGAACGTGGAACGGGAGCTTGCGCCAAATCAGCCCTGTCCGCTGCTCACAGAACCAGAGAACAGCCAAAGTTGGACAGGACCCACAAAGGCCACCAAGTCCAACTCCTCACCCCACACAGGGCCACCAAAATGCAAACCCGAGCTCCGAGAGCATTGTCCAAATGCTCCTTCAGCTCCGACAGCTTGCTGACGTGACCACCGCCCGGAGGAGCCTGCTCCTCTGCCCTTTCTTACCGCACACGGTATCACAATTTGCTTCTAATGCAGCTCAAGGACGGGATCCTATTCGGAACAGAAAAACACAGGAAGACATTCCTAACTGCAAAGACTGCCAGCCACGGCAACACACACACTGTGAAATCCCTGACACTGCTGATTCAGAAGACCACTTAAGAGAAGCATTTGCCCGCAACGAGCTGCGACTGGATTGAATCCTGCCTTTGAATCAGGACCTTGCATACTGCAGACCCAAAGGCTTTGAACAGCGTCATCAAAGCAGGCAGAAATGCCATCTGCTCCGGACTGCTTCCAGCTTTAAAATCTCCCTCTCCCTCCCTCCCTCCCTCCAATCTACCGAGGCAGCCGTTACGACGCAACAAACAGAATCACAGAAAACTTCAGCCCAGACTCGTCCCGCTCAGTGAAATCCAGAGCAACTACACCTTTACAAACATTCCTCCTTGCCCGCTCCCCCAGTCAAACACAGCACCAAGGCACGTTGCTCCATTCCTCACCTGGGCTCTTCTCGGTACAAATTCCAGCGCGGAGTCCTCACTCACACACCTGAAACACCAACGCACAAAAACACATCAGAAAAAGGGAACGCATTCGTACGCCATGAAAACACAAAATCCCCTCCTCAGAGCCCACAAGGCACCCTTCTTTTCCCCACTTTCCTTCAGGTTCAGGCGCGACCAATCCCAACCGCGTGACCAGCACTCACAGCTCTCACGTAGGCTGCCAAGCAGCAACCACGGCCACTTTCACCACCTGCCTCTGCCAGAAGCTCACAGATGGCACAGCACACCGCGCTTGCGTCCTGCACGAGCGCCACTCCTTCTGCTCATCTCTCTCAACTAAAGCAACAAATCATGTCCCCACTCAAAACGGGCTCCCAGACCTGCCCAGTCCACAGCTGCAACTTTAGGCAAACCAGCTGGCTGCACTTCAGCGTTACAGGGACCACAGCACACCGGCGAGTCACGGCTTGGCATCAGGCACGCCGCCCTCTGCGCTTACTTCAAGGCAGCATCCCTAGCCGGTACTCACAGCTTTACACTTGCACGTCCTTCCCTGAGAGGAAGCTGCCCCCCGTGCCCCGCAGCACTTGCTGGCACCGTGCACATTGCCTCTGCCCGCATGCCTCCCTCTGCCTCTGGAACATGCCAGCAGGAGGAGGCAAAACAACTCCAGGACAGCACCTCCCATGCTGACTCGCACTATTTCTTAACTGTGCCATGTCGCTATCAGGACGTTACGGGGACTGACCTACTGGCAAACAAAGGGAGGCCTTCCTGCTGCACCGCAGAGCGCAGCAGAGCACAGCCAGAGCCGCGCCACAGAAGCCAGGCGGACGGGGGAAGAGGGGGGCTCAGGCTCTGCCTCGAGGCTTTGCTGGGGAACACCACAGGAAGACGATGCCGTTGCCATCCTTGCTGCACCATCAGGCCCCGCCACCCACAGCTTCGTGCTGTCGCGCTCCGGGCCTGAAGCAAAACTCCACAGAGCGACGCCAAAAGCAAAACTTCCCATCCGGACGGAGCCCCGCGCTTCCCGACGCCATCTCCAAGGCCCGCCACCACGGAAACAACACACAAACAACAACGAGAGCAAGCGACACGCCAGCTTCCCCTCCACGGACCAGCGAAGAGCGACAAAGCACGACAGCTCCCGCCGCACGACGGAGCACGGGGCTGCCACCGCCCTGCCCAACGCAGCCGCGGCGCCGCCTGGGAGCCGCCCCGCTCGCCCCGGCCTGCGCTCCGGCACCCACAGCCCTCAACAGGCCACGCAGCCCGCCTGCGAGCCGGGACCTGCCTCCGGCTGCCGGCAGCACCACCAGCTCCTCCCCCGACGGCCCCTCCATGCCCCCGGACTGAAGCCCGACCCCGTGCCCAGGACACAACCCGCTCCGCCCGGCCCCACTCACCGCCCGCCCGCCGCCGAAGCCGAAGCCGACGCCGCCATGCCGCGCTGCCCCGGAAGTGCTCTCCGCCGCCACAAACCACTTCCTGGCCCGCCCCTAGCAACCACCTGCGGCGTCACGTTGCTAAGGGCGGCCTGGCAGCGCTCCGGGGACTGCGGGAGGAAGGGGGGGGCCGGATTCCTCTCGGGTGGCGCCGGACGCATGCAACTTTTCCCCTTTCCCTTCTCCCCTCTCCTCTCCTGCCACCCTTTTGGTTGCTTCATCTGCCAAATCATTTCTCCATCCTCCTGCACTCGTACCTTTCGGATGACTTCCGCAGTGCTTTCTTGCAGTTTCTCACGCCTTCTCAGGCACTTCTATCAACTCCCAGATCTCAGGAGTGTGCTTGATTCCTTTCCCTCGAGTTGGTAACAGCCCCCCTCCTTTCCACATAGCCCCATGACTGTGTACAGCACCAAAAGCATGCTTAGAAGCAGACCAGACATTAGCTCTTTTGCCTTTAGCCTGCTTGAGGGCTCTCATCAGAGCAATCATTTCTGCCTTCTGTGCTGATGTCCCAGCTGGCAGAGGCTGTGCTTCTATTATGTCCCGATAAGCGGTAACACCATCTCCGACTTTGCGCTGACCTTGTTACCCCTTGTGTGGGGTAACGCTGCCCAGGGTAACCGAGCTTTTCTTCCCGAATCCGGGTTTTCCCACTCAAATGCAAACCATTTTTGACGTGCTGCAGCCAAAGGGAGGCACAAAAAGGCATCTTTCAGACCTAACACTCTCAAGTAGTTCCTTTCTGGCTTGAGTCTACTTAACAGTGTATAGGGGTTTGCAGCTACTGGCTGTAAAGCTTCCACAATCTTATCTATTGCTCTTAGATCCTGAACTCATCTATGGCCTTTCCAAAACAAAACGGAGGACAAAACCCTCCATCTGCCCTTGCAGGCCTTTGGGTGAGGCCCTTCGGGCACTCACTTGAGCCTGGACGTGAGTCCTAGCCGTTTTCAGAATTCATTGCTCTTCCGTCCCGGTGAACTCACCCAGCATCGCGTCTATATCCGCCCAGTCAGGATGCTGCTTTTAGTGTCGTTTCAAATCTTTCAGCGACCCCGAGCGGATCGCTCCTATACTCCTGAACGACACATTTCCACTTGTCAAAACCGGCACCTTAATTCCAATGGGTCCCCTAGAACCCATTGCTTGGTTGGCGTTTGGAACCCGAAGGTCCTTGAGGTCCCTTCCAATCCACGCCATTCCGTGACTTCTATGACGACTCGTACGATGATTTCTGTGACTTCTAATCTAGGACTGCCATAGGGCAGGCTGTCGCCTCTTCACCTGCAGGCGTAAGCATTGTACTGGTAGCCTTTGCTACCACGTAGTTTCTCCCACAGGTGCTCAGTGCTGGAAACTCCCCCTTCCAGCTGCTTCCTTCCCTCGCCGCCTGCCCTGATTCAGGGCAGGAGCCTAGAAGAGCTCAAGGACAACTCTTCACATATCAAGCCTCCCCAGCCCTTCCCTATGCACTAGAACCCCATGGAAATGCTCAAAACAGCTGCTTTTGCACAGGGTGTCTTTATTACTCACAAAGCGGGGTCTTCCAGGGGACCCCAGCCCTGCTGACACAGGTAACCGGGGCACTAGATGGCTATGGGGAACCCCGAGAACCGCGGGCATCTGGGGAAGAGACGCCGTCCGTGGGAGAGCTGCTGGGACACGTGGGCCAAAGGGAAGGGTCTGTGCGGATTTTGCTGCACAGCTGTTCAAACTCCGCTTCAAAGGAGGAGGGGAACGGGCTGGATCCGCTGGACACATTCTTCTTTTCTTGGGCAACTACGGCATCTTCTGTTGCCTCTCCCAGCTCCGCTCTGCCTTCACCTCCAGATTGGCCTCTCTCCCGGTCACTCTCAGGATGAGCTTGTCCTGGAGCTGTCTCTGCCCTCTTGCACACTCTGTGAGAATGAGTTTCAGAAAGCACTACTCACTGATGGGAATTAGGAGGACACTTAAAAGACACCGCAACATTCATCCGAGCAGCATGCTGCCAGCAGCTGACTTGGCCGCCCAGGATCCCGGCGCCACAAGTGCCTCCTTGCCAAATGCAGCAATTAAGTGTCTTGGGGAAAAGACAACTCACGGATATTTGTGCCACATCCACGACACAGCAATACAGGTCATCACCAGCCCAGACAGCAGCACAGTTACAAGCACTGTGATCACTAGGGTGAAGTGCACCTGCAGAAACTCCTGAAGCACAGCCCTTGTGTTTTTCCCAGCATCCACCCCTGAAAGAAATGAGATAATGCTGCATGTTACCATCACCTGCGCTACAGATCATCTCACTGTGCGCTTCACGGACCCACGGGATTTTCTTTTTCATCAGAGGCTACCACCTCTGTCTCTGGTGCCTAAGCACCAGGGGACAAAAAGGACTGCTTCCACTTCTCGTTGGGCAGGGTGAGGCTGCACCACCACTGCCCATGTATTCCTCTGGGCCGAGGGCTGGCGCTCTGCCCTGGGCTCTGGGCTTTGGCTGCGGGGAGCACTGCACAGCAGAAGCCCTCACACTTTCCCCAGCGCACGTGTCCTGAGCTCTTCCTCAGGACACCGCCCAGGCTGAAGGTCAGCCTCGAGCCAGCACAGGGCACAGCCGCAGCCAGCCCAGGGGAGAAATACTCCTGCACGCTCCTACCACACAGGATCCAAAAGGGCAGAGCTCACAACTCTCTGTGAGCACTGGGAGGTGAGCGGCGGCGTCACAGAGGTCTGCATGTACCTTCTCGGGCATGCTGCTGGAACAACTCACCAAACCCCACTGAGGTCAGCCATTTTCAGAGAGCCACCCCGGGCTTCTTTTACATGTGCTCTGTGCTCATACGCTCAGGTTTGGCTGCTGACCTGGGGTGCAAGAGCAGGCAGGAAGAGCCTGCAGGCACACACTGACTCTGGTTAGTGACACTGGATGACCACAGGACACAAATTACCTGGCATGCCAGTTGTCGGCGCTGTCTGTGTTCCTCTGGCCGAGACTGGCAGTGTGGGATGGCTGCCAAACCGCAGCGCGTCCTGTGCAGATGGTTGGTCACTTCCTTCCGAAAGAAACAGGACAGTACCATTGGATGCGACGTCCTCTCATCAGGAACTGAGCTTCTCCTACCCTGAGCTCAGGCAAAGTCTGCAGGTCCCGGCCCCCCAAAGCCACTGCGACCCCCTCCGCTGCCCAAGGGCATTTGGGCCCTCCCAGGAATTGGAGGGTGCCAAAACCTCTCACGCCTCCCGAGGAATAAGGCCCCTGGCCAGGGCCCTCACGCACCGTGCTGGGACCATCACCAACCATCCTGTTCCACCCATCACAGCCAGGCACCTGCACGCTCAAATTCAAGCTCCGGCAGAACCATCTCCAGAATCACCATCTCCACCTCGTTTCCAGCATTAGCAAAGACAGCCACCCCTGCTTGGGATGCTCCTCCTGCCTTGAACTTGCTCAGCAGCACAGAGGGCTTTGTTCAAACAGGAGCACAGCACTCGCCACTTGCTGCCATCTGGGTGCCAATGTCTGCACAAAGCAGCTCTGACAAGTTACGGTCGTGCTGGGCGAGCAGCTGTCTCAGGGTCTTGGCTGGATGCAGAAGTGCCAGCAGACCATCTCTGGAGCTTGACAGTGCCTGCAAGGTCTTACACGGAACACCACCACACCGCGGCTCTGAGAGATCCCTTCCTGCCGTGCAGGCTACAGCTTATCCACCCATGCATATCAGACCTCAGCTTCCCAAGTCTCACAGTGAACACACTCAAGTATACCCACCACGCGCTGCCTTCTCCATTTCCTTCAGGAGTTCCTTTAGCCCAGGAGATGACCTCGGGGAGTATCTCCCTCTTCTAGATGTATCCTTTCCTCTTTCCGGACCTAACACAACGTAGGAAGCTACATCGCCTGTGCCGGAAGTTTGGAAGATCAGCGGGGAGTCAGTGAAGTCAGTAAAGATAAACTACTTACCCCTGGGATTCCAGCGGGGCTCCAGCACAGGAAAGAGCTGAGGACTTGGCAACGCCTTCCCTGGCCGCACTTCTGCAACCAAAGGTCCACAAAAAGTTTCCATCACACACAGCGGCATAACTGCGCTGCCGAGCATAGCAGGGGATCGCGCAGTGCAAGGACATACACCACGCAGGACTACGCTCTCACATCTGCCGAGAGACCTGGCTGACGTTTGGCCTTTGCGCTGTCAGCTGTCACAAAGGATCTACAGAGCCATGACATACCCATGTGAGATGACGGACTCCCACGCATCCTGGATCGCAGAGGGGAAGCTGGATCACCTACACCTCCAGTCACACCTGCAAACACAGCACACAGCAACTCTCATTAAACATTCTTGCGGCCAGAATGACAGAGGAGGCAATCAAAACAGGGGACTCCTTCATGACACTGTTCTCTCCCTTCCACTCAGGAGCATCTTTGCAACAGTCCCCGGGTGCCTGCAGTGGCACCGCAATTGTGGCAAAACTAGCCACGTGTGGAGCTGCCCAGAGGAAAGCTCTCCCGCAGCTCGACCCAGCTTCACACTCAACTGAACCCTGCCTGCTGGCTCTGCAGAAGGCACTCGAAACACCTCACGGCTGGAGTGGCTGGCAAAGACACCTTTGCAAGGCAAAGCACGCCACGCACACCACTCATCCTGACCCACATCCTCCCTTCTCTTCTGCAAAGGGAGTACGAAGACACACTTCACTTGGAAACAACATGAAAACCTAAGTGCTCCCCCCTTTTGCTGATCTACCTACGAGACTGCACTGAGTCTCGTGGACCTGATTAAACTGAGACTTTGACAAGCCACTGCCTGGAGACACAGCTGTAATCGAGGGCACATGAGAAACGTTCCCACTGCACGCTGTGATCTCCCTCTTCCTTAGGAACCAGCAGCGTCTGGAAGGGGCTCCGGTAATCACCTGCCATGCGGGCGCGGCATGAAAGATCCAGAGGGGCACACAAGCCAGCTGACCTGTTGGCTTTGGAAAGCTGCTGAAGCAGCATTCCAAAGAGTCTCTCCAGGCCACGTGAAAGGACTCTCAGGGACCTCACCGAAGAACACTCATCCCCTTGAGGCTTCATTACTGGGGGGCCTCGGATGCACAAAGGCCAAGCCAACACCACACTGGGAGCATGGAGCGCCCAAGAAATCGTAAACACCCATGCTTCTCACAGAGAAGAACCCGCTGGCCAATGAAAAGACGAACCACTGCTGAACCATCACAACCAAATAGGAACAAATATCGAGAAAATGAAGACTGGAGACTTACCTCCAGCATCCACACCGGGCTCAGGGACACGATTCCACGCTGTTGATTGACCAAGAGGGCCTGCAGGCACAAGCGGGATCAGACACAGGTGAGAAGAGCTTCCACTGCACACTGGGGCCTACATTTCCTGAGTGACCTGCAGGGTCTGGCGCTGGGTCAGGGAATGACCCACATACCAAGGCCTGGGTGCTCTCAGCTGATGGCAGGGGTAACCATCCCACTCATATGTGGCAGCTCTCCAACTAACCAAACACTTAGGACTTATCTGTGCAAGCCCTTCAAGGTGTAAGCACATTAGGAAGACCTTGACAGCATCTTCAGTAAAATTACCAACAGTTAGGGCATGCATCGTTCTGCCGTTGAGGAAACACACGCTCACAACTTACCTCTGGGTTTCCCCTGAGGCACAAAATCCGGATCCAGGCGACCATCCGGAAACGGAACACCAAAGGCGCCATCTAGAATCAAGAAGAACAGACGAGACTAGTTCCCATTGCATGTTGCCATCTTCTCCCTTAGTAGCAGGAGGTGGGTCAGGTAACGGCACGGAAGAAAGACTCGGGCCGTGATTTCCAAAGTTGCAGAGCAGCCAGGAGGACCTGTTGGCTGGCACCCGGCAGCTCACAAAATACTCTCTCCACATGCCTCATGGACCGCGTGGAAGAAGATACAGCCCCTCGGGGCTTTCTTACTGGGAGATCTCTCACGTACACAAAGGAAGGTCACACTGGAGGAAACCATGCCTGTCTCTTCCTCTGGGCCGCGGGCCAGGGCTGTGCTGAATACTGGCATTCGACTACGGGGAGTGCCATGAGGCTGGGTCAGAAACGCTCACGCTTTTCCCAGCACACATCCTCTAAACTTCCCCCCTACGACAACTCCCAGGATGAAGGCTGTGCTCCAGCCAGCAAGAGGCCAAGTCACGGCCCGACAACGGCTGGAACCAGCCCTGGGGAGCAGAGCTGCCACGGGCTCTTTCCTGGCCCCTGAGGTGCTGCCCATCACCATCGGACCACCATGGAAAGCAGGCCCCAGGGAACCGTGCTCTGGCACCACGGGGATACAGCCTGACTTTTGGCCCCCAGTGCTGCTCACTTTTGGCCCCCTCTCTGCCCACCCACCTGCTCCCGGTGCTCGCCACGGAGCAGCAAAGCTCTCCCGGGAACACACGGCGGTAAGGAGGAGGACGACAACGAGACGGACAGGGGCCACGGACCCCCACACTCGTGCCATGCTGCCACCACAGCTGCTGCAGCCACAGCAAGTGCTGCTGTCGAGGCAGGCACACAGTGATCCTGTAGCTCGGGACAGACGTCACAGATGGGCGTTATGACCTCACGGCTCAGCACAGCAAGGTGGGGCACTGCGACTTCACGGCCTCGTGATGCTGGGTAGGAGGCTCCCCGTGTGCCCCTTGTCTTGTGATGCGCTGCACCAGGGCTGCCTGGGGTCGCTGCTTGGGGCACCTCTGCTGGGGAGAGCAGGGGCTATTTGGGCGCAACCGTGGCAGCGAAGCTGCAGTGCAGCCACCTCCCCCAGGGAGCACATCCTGTTGGGCAGCTCAGGAGGGTGAGAGTCCTCCCAGGGTAGGCGCAGAGCTCTGTCCCTTGCTCTGGGCACCATCACCGTGGGGGACCATTCCCTGACACCTACAGAAAACCACAGCTGACGCTTGTCACACTTACATCGTAGAATCACAGCACCATAGAATGCCCTGGCTTGGAGGGGACGTTAAACAAGTGGTACGTCCAACCCCACCACTGTGCGCAGCGATGCCACCCACTGGGCCAGGCAGCCCAGGACGCCACCCAACCAGGCCTTGAACACCTCCACGGACGGGGCATCCACAGCTTTGCCGGAAAACTTTCATAGTGCCTTGACAACCTCAAGAAGGAATTTCTTCTTGCTCAGCGGGCCCAGAAGAGACGCAATACAGAAACAGGGTCTGCAACAAGGACGCTACTGCACAGGATATCCCTGAATGTGAAACTTGCCCTGAAAACCAAGCAGATAAAGCCTCACTAGCACGGAGGATGATGTCTGAAAAATAAATATGGGGAGGTACGCTATATGACCTTCCCACAAACCTGGCAACTTATGCGTCATGTCCTTGCATGTTTTTCAATACACCGCATTGACTCTCCTTTGTCCGCATCTGTTTGCACTTCTTCAGATTGACAGCTCAAGATGAGCGCCTCCTATGAGGAAACTCATTACTTTCCATCCCATCATTTTTAATCAGTTGCCATAACCCCAACGGTTACGCAACTTGAGGGCTCACAGCTCACAGCATCTCCCTGAAAGGAGGTTGTGACCAGGTGAGAGTTGGCCTCTTCTCCCATCTCACTGTCAATAGGATGAGATGGAATGGCCTCAAGTTGCGCCAGGGGAGGTTCAGGATGGATATTAAGAATAATTTATCCTCAGAGAGAGTGGTCAGGCACTGGAACGGGCTGCCCGGGGAAGTGGTTGAGTCACCATCCACAGAGGTGTCCAAGAAATGTTTAAATGTTGAACTAAGGGACATGGTTTAGTGGGGAAGCGGTGGTAGGTGGGCGGTCGCACTCGATCATCTTGGAGATCCTTTCCTGCCTTGGTGATTCTGATTCCCTCTTTTCCTATCGCTGTTACCTGGGGGCACAGGCCAATCCCCGCTTTGCCACAGCCTCCTCTCAGGGATTTGTAGAGAGAGAGAGAGAGAGAGAGAAGATCTCCCCCGAGCCTCCGCTTCTCCTTATCTTCTACTCCTACGGTCCACCTACTGCCAATATTGCCCACTAAACCACGTACCTTAGTACCACAGCTAAATATTTCTTGAATAGCTCCACCAATGGATTCCTGAGGGTCACCACCGGTCTCTGCCTTCACAATGAGCGACAATGGTGGACGGCAACCACTCAGTCTAACTGTCCAGCTAAGTCAATTAATGGACCACTCAATTGTCCATCTGTCAAATCCACGTCAGTCCAGATAGATGACCGCAGAAGCTCAGGCTTCAGCCTTACCCACTAATGCTATAATGCCATCGTAGAAGAACAACAATTGGTCACGCATGATTTGCCCTTAGTGAAGTAAGGGCTGTCACCAATCACCTCTGTTTTCGGCTTGCTTTACTATAGTTTCCTGAAGACTTCCTTCATAATCAGCTGACAGGCCTGTAGTTCCCCACGTCTTCCTTTTGGCCTTTTCAAAAATGGGGTTTATGTCTCTCCTTTTCCAGTCACTCAAGTTGTGCCAGGGGAGGTTCAGGGGAGATATGAGGAAGAACTGATTCTCTGGAAGAGTGGACAGCCACTGGAATGGGATGCCCGGGGAAGTGGCTGAGTCACCATCCACAGAGGTGTTCAAGAAATGTGTCAATGTTGAACTAAGGGACATGGCTTAGTGAGGAAACGGTGGCGGGAGCTGGACGGTTGGACTGGATGATCCTGGAGGTCTTTTCCTGCCTTGGTGATTCTGATCCCCGCTGTCCTGCCAATGCCGAGGAGAGTGAGGCAACTGGAGACAGGACGAGGACTGGAAACAGGTACCAGCTCCGAGAAGTAGGCAACCCCCATCCCGACCATCCTCGCTTCCCCAGGGGCCTCTGCAAAATACGTTTGACGCCCTGCAACTCGAGGGAGAGGCGAGTGAGGGTGCACTGGGAGGTCCACCCGTGAGCTTGCCTTGGGTGAAGCAGTCAACCGCACGCCTCAAGACTGCCTCCACCCAGAAGGAAAGAAGGCTGGTTGTCAGAGGCGACTCCCTTCTAAGACGAACGGTGGGCCCTGCATTTCAGCCTGACCCTACCCGTACGGAGTTGCGCTGCCTCCATGGGGAACGGGGCAGGGATCTTGCTAGAAAACTTCTGGTCTGATTCGCCCCTGAGATTGCTACCCCTTCTTGATAGTTCAGGCCGGCAGCGACGAAGCCGCTGAGAAAAGCCTGAGGACTATCAAGAAAGACTTCAGGGGACTGCGGTAGGTAGTAGATGGAAAGGGCGTGCAGCTGCTTTTTTCTTCTATACCTTCAGTGGCGGGGCAGGATACTGAGAGGATCAAAAAAACCCACCTCATAAATAAAAGCCTTAGAGGTTGCTGCAAACACAGGAATTTGGGTTTTTTGACCATGGGGCAATTTACCCAGCACCTGGCACGATGTCTGCAGATGGAACTTGCCTGTCTCTAAGGGGTAAGAGCGCCCTAGCCCAGGAACTGGCAGGACTCATTGAAAGCTCTTTAAAC
The DNA here is from genome assembly GCF_016699485.2 of Gallus gallus. NCBI lineage: Eukaryota > Metazoa > Chordata > Aves > Galliformes > Phasianidae > Gallus > Gallus gallus. The sequence goes on along the minus strand of NW_024095994.1, from coordinate 62,592 downwards.
TAACTATGAAGGGAGAAGGGGGCAACATGAGGGCCACCGGGGTTGAGCAGGTTGTTCGAGGGTTCACACCAAACTGGATGGGTGAAAAGGGTGGAGCACAAAGCGACGGAGAAGAGCAGGAGGATGTTCTAGGGAATCCTAGATCCTCCAGAAAAGAAAGGCCGTGAGACAGGAAGCCCAGCTGAAGTGCCTTTATGACAACGCACACGGCCTGGGAAATAAGCAGAAGGAGTTGGAAACACTGATGCACTTGGAAAGTTGTGACCTTGTTGCTATCCCAGAAACACGGCGCGATGACCCCCATCACTGGAGTACCACCACGGAGGAGCCGCCTGCCACGGCACCCACCTCAGCTCCTAACAGCACCTACGATGCTGAACGTGGAACGGGAGCTTGCGCCAAATCAGCCCTGTCCGCTGCTCACAGAACCAGAGAACAGCCAAAGTTGGACAGGACCCACAAAGGCCACCAAGTCCAACTCCTCACCCCACACAGGGCCACCAAAATGCAAACCCGAGCTCCGAGAGCATTGTCCAAATGCTCCTTCAGCTCCGACAGCTTGCTGACGTGACCACCGCCCGGAGGAGCCTGCTCCTCTGCCCTTTCTTACCGCACACGGTATCACAATTTGCTTCTAATGCAGCTCAAGGACGGGATCCTATTCGGAACAGAAAAACACAGGAAGACATTCCTAACTGCAAAGACTGCCAGCCACGGCAACACACACACTGTGAAATCCCTGACACTGCTGATTCAGAAGACCACTTAAGAGAAGCATTTGCCCGCAACGAGCTGCGACTGGATTGAATCCTGCCTTTGAATCAGGACCTTGCATACTGCAGACCCAAAGGCTTTGAACAGCGTCATCAAAGCAGGCAGAAATGCCATCTGCTCCGGACTGCTTCCAGCTTTAAAATCTCCCTCTCCCTCCCTCCCTCCCTCCAATCTACCGAGGCAGCCGTTACGACGCAACAAACAGAATCACAGAAAACTTCAGCCCAGACTCGTCCCGCTCAGTGAAATCCAGAGCAACTACACCTTTACAAACATTCCTCCTTGCCCGCTCCCCCAGTCAAACACAGCACCAAGGCACGTTGCTCCATTCCTCACCTGGGCTCTTCTCGGTACAAATTCCAGCGCGGAGTCCTCACTCACACACCTGAAACACCAACGCACAAAAACACATCAGAAAAGGGAACGCATTCGTACGCCATGAAAACACAAAATCCCCTCCTCAGAGCTCACAAGGCACCCTTCTTTTCCCCACTTTCCTTCAGGTTCAGGCGCGACCAATCCCAACCGACGTGACCAGCACTCACAGCTCTCACGTAGGCTGCCAAGCAGCAACCACGGCCACTTTCACCACCTGCCTCTGCCAGAAGCTCACAGATGGCACAGCACACCGCGCTTGCGTCCTGCACGAGCGCCACTCCTTCTGCTCATCTCTCTCAACTAAAGCAACAAATCATGTCCCCACTCAAAACGGGCTCCCAGACCTGCCCAGTCCACAGCTGCAACTTTAGGCAAACCAGCTGGCTGCACTTCAGCGTTACAGGGACCACAGCACACCGGCGAGTCACGGCTTGGCATCAGGCACGCCGCCCTCTGCGCTTACTTCAAGGCAGCATCCCTAGCCGGTACTCACAGCTTTACACTTGCACGTCCTTCCCTGAGAGGAAGCTGCCCCCCGTGCCCCGCAGCACTTGCTGGCACCGTGCACATTGCCTCTGCCCGCATGCCTCCCTCTGCCTCTGGAACATGCCAGCAGGAGGAGGCAAAACAACTCCAGGACAGCACCTCCCATGCTGACTCGCACTATTTCTTAACTGTGCCATGTCGCTATCAGGACGTTACGGGGACTGACCTACTGGCAAACAAAGGGAGGCCTTCCTGCTGCACCGCAGAGCGCAGCAGAGCACAGCCAGAGCCGCGCCACAGAAGCCAGGCGGACGGGGGAAGAGGGGGGCTCAGGCTCTGCCTCGAGGCTTTGCTGGGGAACACCACAGGAAGACGATGCCGTTGCCATCCTTGCTGCACCATCAGGCCCCGCCACCCACAGCTTCGTGCTGTCGCGCTCCGGGCCTGAAGCAAAACTCCACAGAGCGACGCCAAAAGCAAAACTTCCCATCCGGACGGAGCCCCGCGCTTCCCGACGCCATCTCCAAGGCCCGCCACCACGGAAACAACACACAAACAACAACGAGAGCAAGCGACACGCCAGCTTCCCCTCCACGGACCAGCGAAGAGCGACAAAGCACGACAGCTCCCGCCGCACGACGGAGCACGGGGCTGCCACCGCCCTGCCCAACGCAGCCGCGGCGCCGCCTGGGAGCCGCCCCGCTCGCCCCGGCCTGCGCTCCGGCACCCACAGCCCTCAACAGGCCACGCAGCCCGCCTGCGAGCCGGGACCTGCCTCCGGCTGCCGGCAGCACCACCAGCTCCTCCCCCGACGGCCCCTCCATGCCCCCGGACTGAAGCCCGACCCCGTGCCCAGGACACAACCCGCTCCGCCCGGCCCCACTCACCGCCCGCCCGCCGCCGAAGCCGAAGCCGACGCCGCCATGCCGCGCTGCCCCGGAAGTGCTCTCCGCCGCCACAAACCACTTCCTGGCCCGCCCCTAGCAACCACCTGCGGCGTCACGTTGCTAAGGGCGGCCTGGCAGCGCTCCGGGGACTGCGGGAGGAAGGGGGGGGCCGGATTCCTCTCGGGTGGCGCCGGACGCATGCAACTTTTCCCCTTTCCCTTCTCCCCTCTCCTCTCCTGCCACCCTTTTGGTTGCTTCATCTGCCAAATCATTTCTCCATCCTCCTGCACTCGTACCTTTCGGATGACTTCCGCAGTGCTTTCTTGCAGTTTCTCACGCCTTCTCAGGCACTTCTATCAACTCCCAGATCTCAGGAGTGTGCTTGATTCCTTTCCCTCGAGTTGGTAACAGCCCCCCTCCTTTCCACATAGCCCCATGACTGTGTACAGCACCAAAAGCATGCTTAGAAGCAGACCAGACATTAGCTCTTTTGCCTTTAGCCAGCTTGAGGGCTCTCATCAGAGCAATCATTTCTGCCTTCTGTGCTGATGTCCCAGCTGGCAGAGGCTGTGCTTCTATTATGTCCCGATAAGCGGTAACACCATCTCCGACTTTGCGCTGACCTTGTTACCCCTTGTGTGGGGTAACGCTGCCCAGGGTAACCGAGCTTTTCTTCCCGAATCCGGGTTTTCCCACTCAAATGCAAACCATTTTTGACGTGCTGCAGCCAAAGGGAGGCACAAAAAGGCATCTTTCAGACCTAACACTCTCAAGTAGTTCCTTTCTGGCTTGAGTCTACTTAACAGTGTATAGGGGTTTGCAGCTACTGGCTGTAAAGCTTCCACAATCTTATCTATTGCTCTTAGATCCTGAACTCATCTATGGCCTTTCCAAAACAAAACGGAGGACAAAACCCTCCATCTGCCCTTGCAGGCCTTTGGGTGAGGCCCTTCGGGCACTCACTTGAGCCTGGACGTGAGTCCTAGCCGTTTTCAGAATTCATTGCTCTTCCGTCCCGGTGAACTCACCCAGCATCGCGTCTATATCCGCCCAGTCAGGATGCTGCTTTTAGTGTCGTTTCAAATCTTTCAGCGACCCCGAGCGGATCGCTCCTATACTCCTGAACGACACATTTCCACTTGTCAAAACCGGCACCTTAATTCCAATGGGTCCCCTAGAACCCATTGCTTGGTTGGCGTTTGGAACCCGAAGGTCCTTGAGGTCCCTTCCAATCCACGCCATTCCGTGACTTCTATGACGACTCGTACGATGATTTCTGTGACTTCTAATCTAGGACTGCCATAGGGCAGGCTGTCGCCTCTTCACCTGCAGGCGTAAGCATTGTACTGGTAGCCTTTGCTACCACGTAGTTTCTCCCACAGGTGCTCAGTGCTGGAAACTCCCCCTTCCAGCTGCTTCCTTCCCTCGCCGCCTGCCCTGATTCAGGGCAGGAGCCTAGAAGAGCTCAAGGACAACTCTTCACATATCAAGCCTCCCCAGCCCTTCCCTATGCACTAGAACCCCATGGAAATGCTCAAAACAGCTGCTTTTGCACAGGGTGTCTTTATTACTCACAAAGCGGGGTCTTCCAGGGGACCCCAGCCCTGCTGACACAGGTAACCGGGGCACTAGATGGCTATGGGGAACCCCGAGAACCGCGGGCATCTGGGGAAGAGACGCCGTCCGTGGGAGAGCTGCTGGGACACGTGGGCCAAAGGGAAGGGTCTGTGCGGATTTTGCTGCACAGCTGTTCAAACTCCGCTTCAAAGGAGGAGGGGAACGGGCTGGATCCGCTGGACACATTCTTCTTTTCTTGGGCAACTACGGCATCTTCTGTTGCCTCTCCCAGCTCCGCTCTGCCTTCACCTCCAGATTGGCCTCTCTCCCGGTCACTCTCAGGATGAGCTTGTCCTGGAGCTGTCTCTGCCCTCTTGCACACTCTGTGAGAATGAGTTTCAGAAAGCACTACTCACTGATGGGAATTAGGAGGACACTTAAAAGACACCGCAACATTCATCCGAGCAGCATGCTGCCAGCAGCTGACTTGGCCGCCCAGGATCCCGGCGCCACAAGTGCCTCCTTGCCAAATGCAGCAATTAAGTGTCTTGGGGAAAAGACAACTCACGGATATTTGTGCCACATCCACGACACAGCAATACAGGTCATCACCAGCCCAGACAGCAGCACAGTTACAAGCACTGTGATCACTAGGGTGAAGTGCACCTGCAGAAACTCCTGAAGCACAGCCCTTGTGTTTTTCCCAGCATCCACCCCTGAAAGAAATGAGATAATGCTGCATGTTACCATCACCTGCGCTACAGATCATCTCACTGTGCGCTTCACGGACCCACGGGATTTTCTTTTTCATCAGAGGCTACCACCTCTGTCTCTGGTGCCTAAGCACCAGGGGACAAAAAGGACTGCTTCCACTTCTCGTTGGGCAGGGTGAGGCTGCACCACCACTGCCCATGTATTCCTCTGGGCCGAGGGCTGGCGCTCTGCCCTGGGCTCTGGGCTTTGGCTGCGGGGAGCACTGCACAGCAGAAGCCCTCACACTTTCCCCAGCGCACGTGTCCTGAGCTCTTCCTCAGGACACCGCCCAGGCTGAAGGTCAGCCTCGAGCCAGCACAGGGCACAGCCGCAGCCAGCCCAGGGGAGAAATACTCCTGCACGCTCCTACCACACAGGATCCAAAAGGGCAGAGCTCACAACTCTCTGTGAGCACTGGGAGGTGAGCGGCGGCGTCACAGAGGTCTGCATGTACCTTCTCGGGCATGCTGCTGGAACAACTCACCAAACCCCACTGAGGTCAGCCATTTTCAGAGAGCCACCCCGGGCTTCTTTTACATGTGCTCTGTGCTCATACGCTCAGGTTTGGCTGCTGACCTGGGGTGCAAGAGCAGGCAGGAAGAGCCTGCAGGCACACACTGACTCTGGTTAGTGACACTGGATGACCACAGGACACAAATTACCTGGCATGCCAGTTGTCGGCGCTGTCTGTGTTCCTCTGGCCGAGACTGGCAGTGTGGGATGGCTGCCAAACCGCAGCGCGTCCTGTGCAGATGGTTGGTCACTTCCTTCCGAAAGAAACAGGACAGTACCATTGGATGCGACGTCCTCTCATCAGGAACTGAGCTTCTCCTACCCTGAGCTCAGGCAAAGTCTGCAGGTCCCGGCCCCCCAAAGCCACTGCGACCCCCTCCGCTGCCCAAGGGCATTTGGGCCCTCCCAGGAATTGGAGGGTGCCAAAACCTCTCACGCCTCCCGAGGAATAAGGCCCCTGGCCAGGGCCCTCACGCACCGTGCTGGGACCATCACCAACCATCCTGTTCCACCCATCACAGCCAGGCACCTGCACGCTCAAATTCAAGCTCCGGCAGAACCATCTCCAGAATCACCATCTCCACCTCGTTTCCAGCATTAGCAAAGACAGCCACCCCTGCTTGGGATGCTCCTCCTGCCTTGAACTTGCTCAGCAGCACAGAGGGCTTTGTTCAAACAGGAGCACAGCACTCGCCACTTGCTGCCATCTGGGTGCCAATGTCTGCACAAAGCAGCTCTGACAAGTTACGGTCGTGCTGGGCGAGCAGCTGTCTCAGGGTCTTGGCTGGATGCAGAAGTGCCAGCAGACCATCTCTGGAGCTTGACAGTGCCTGCAAGGTCTTACACGGAACACCACCACACCGCGGCTCTGAGAGATCCCTTCCTGCCGTGCAGGCTACAGCTTATCCACCCATGCATATCAGACCTCAGCTTCCCAAGTCTCACAGTGAACACACTCAAGTATACCCACCACGCGCTGCCTTCTCCATTTCCTTCAGGAGTTCCTTTAGCCCAGGAGATGACCTCGGGGAGTATCTCCCTCTTCTAGATGTATCCTTTCCTCTTTCCGGACCTAACACAACGTAGGAAGCTACATCGCCTGTGCCGGAAGTTTGGAAGATCAGCGGGGAGTCAGTGAAGTCAGTAAAGATAAACTACTTACCCCTGGGATTCCAGCGGGGCTCCAGCACAGGAAAGAGCTGAGGACTTGGCAACGCCTTCCCTGGCCGCACTTCTGCAACCAAAGGTCCACAAAAAGTTTCCATCACACACAGCGGCATAACTGCGCTGCCGAGCATAGCAGGGGATCGCGCAGTGCAAGGACATACACCACGCAGGACTACGCTCTCACATCTGCCGAGAGACCTGGCTGACGTTTGGCCTTTGCGCTGTCAGCTGTCACAAAGGATCTACAGAGCCATGACATACCCATGTGAGATGACGGACTCCCACGCATCCTGGATCGCAGAGGGGAAGCTGGATCACCTACACCTCCAGTCACACCTGCAAACACAGCACACAGCAACTCTCATTAAACATTCTTGCGGCCAGAATGACAGAGGAGGCAATCAAAACAGGGGACTCCTTCATGACACTGTTCTCTCCCTTCCACTCAGGAGCATCTTTGCAACAGTCCCCGGGTGCCTGCAGTGGCACCGCAATTGTGGCAAAACTAGCCACGTGTGGAGCTGCCCAGAGGAAAGCTCTCCCGCAGCTCGACCCAGCTTCACACTCAACTGAACCCTGCCTGCTGGCTCTGCAGAAGGCACTCGAAACACCTCACGGCTGGAGTGGCTGGCAAAGACACCTTTGCAAGGCAAAGCACGCCACGCACACCACTCATCCTGACCCACATCCTCCCTTCTCTTCTGCAAAGGGAGTACGAAGACACACTTCACTTGGAAACAACATGAAAACCTAAGTGCTCCCCCCTTTTGCTGATCTACCTACGAGACTGCACTGAGTCTCGTGGACCTGATTAAACTGAGACTTTGACAAGCCACTGCCTGGAGACACAGCTGTAATCGAGGGCACATGAGAAACGTTCCCACTGCACGCTGTGATCTCCCTCTTCCTTAGGAACCAGCAGCGTCTGGAAGGGGCTCCGGTAATCACCTGCCATGCGGGCGCGGCATGAAAGATCCAGAGGGGCACACAAGCCAGCTGACCTGTTGGCTTTGGAAAGCTGCTGAAGCAGCATTCCAAAGAGTCTCTCCAGGCCACGTGAAAGGACTCTCAGGGACCTCACCGAAGAACACTCATCCCCTTGAGGCTTCATTACTGGGGGGCCTCGGATGCACAAAGGCCAAGCCAACACCACACTGGGAGCATGGAGCGCCCAAGAAATCGTAAACACCCATGCTTCTCACAGAGAAGAACCCGCTGGCCAATGAAAAGACGAACCACTGCTGAACCATCACAACCAAATAGGAACAAATATCGAGAAAATGAAGACTGGAGACTTACCTCCAGCATCCACACCGGGCTCAGGGACACGATTCCACGCTGTTGATTGACCAAGAGGGCCTGCAGGCACAAGCGGGATCAGACACAGGTGAGAAGAGCTTCCACTGCACACTGGGGCCTACATTTCCTGAGTGACCTGCAGGGTCTGGCGCTGGGTCAGGGAATGACCCACATACCAAGGCCTGGGTGCTCTCAGCTGATGGCAGGGGTAACCATCCCACTCATATGTGGCAGCTCTCCAACTAACCAAACACTTAGGACTTATCTGTGCAAGCCCTTCAAGGTGTAAGCACATTAGGAAGACCTTGACAGCATCTTCAGTAAAATTACCAACAGTTAGGGCATGCATCGTTCTGCCGTTGAGGAAACACACGCTCACAACTTACCTCTGGGTTTCCCCTGAGGCACAAAATCCGGATCCAGGCGACCATCCGGAAACGGAACACCAAAGGCGCCATCTAGAATCAAGAAGAACAGACGAGACTAGTTCCCATTGCATGTTGCCATCTTCTCCCTTAGTAGCAGGAGGTGGGTCAGGTAACGGCACGGAAGAAAGACTCGGGCCGTGATTTCCAAAGTTGCAGAGCAGCCAGGAGGACCTGTTGGCTGGCACCCGGCAGCTCACAAAATACTCTCTCCACATGCCTCATGGACCGCGTGGAAGAAGATACAGCCCCTCGGGGCTTTCTTACTGGGAGATCTCTCACGTACACAAAGGAAGGTCACACTGGAGGAAACCATGCCTGTCTCTTCCTCTGGGCCGCGGGCCAGGGCTGTGCTGAATACTGGCATTCGACTACGGGGAGTGCCATGAGGCTGGGTCAGAAACGCTCACGCTTTTCCCAGCACACATCCTCTAAACTTCCCCCCTACGACAACTCCCAGGATGAAGGCTGTGCTCCAGCCAGCAAGAGGCCAAGTCACGGCCCGACAACGGCTGGAACCAGCCCTGGGGAGCAGAGCTGCCACGGGCTCTTTCCTGGCCCCTGAGGTGCTGCCCATCACCATCGGACCACCATGGAAAGCAGGCCCCAGGGAACCGTGCTCTGGCACCACGGGGATACAGCCTGACTTTTGGCCCCCAGTGCTGCTCACTTTTGGCCCCCTCTCTGCCCACCCACCTGCTCCCGGTGCTCGCCACGGAGCAGCAAAGCTCTCCCGGGAACACACGGCGGTAAGGAGGAGGACGACAACGAGACGGACAGGGGCCACGGACCCCCACACTCGTGCCATGCTGCCACCACAGCTGCTGCAGCCACAGCAAGTGCTGCTGTCGAGGCAGGCACACAGTGATCCTGTAGCTCGGGACAGACGTCACAGATGGGCGTTATGACCTCACGGCTCAGCACAGCAAGGTGGGGCACTGCGACTTCACGGCCTCGTGATGCTGGGTAGGAGGCTCCCCGTGTGCCCCTTGTCTTGTGATGCGCTGCACCAGGGCTGCCTGGGGTCGCTGCTTGGGGCACCTCTGCTGGGGAGAGCAGGGGCTATTTGGGCGCAACCGTGGCAGCGAAGCTGCAGTGCAGCCACCTCCCCCAGGGAGCACATCCTGTTGGGCAGCTCAGGAGGGTGAGAGTCCTCCCAGGGTAGGCGCAGAGCTCTGTCCCTTGCTCTGGGCACCATCACCGTGGGGGACCATTCCCTGACACCTACAGAAAACCACAGCTGACGCTTGTCACACTTACATCGTAGAATCACAGCACCATAGAATGCCCTGGCTTGGAGGGGACGTTAAACAAGTGGTACGTCCAACCCCACCACTGTGCGCAGCGATGCCACCCACTGGGCCAGGCAGCCCAGGACGCCACCCAACCAGGCCTTGAACACCTCCACGGACGGGGCATCCACAGCTTTGCCGGAAAACTTTCATAGTGCCTTGACAACCTCAAGAAGGAATTTCTTCTTGCTCAGCGGGCCCAGAAGAGACGCAATACAGAAACAGGGTCTGCAACAAGGACGCTACTGCACAGGATATCCCTGAATGTGAAACTTGCCCTGAAAACCAAGCAGATAAAGCCTCACTAGCACGGAGGATGATGTCTGAAAAATAAATATGGGGAGGTACGCTATATGACCTTCCCACAAACCTGGCAACTTATGCGTCATGTCCTTGCATGTTTTTTCAATACACCGCATTGACTCTCCTTTGTCCGCATCTGTTTGCACTTCTTCAGATTGACAGCTCAAGATGAGCGCCTCCTATGAGGAAACTCATTACTTTCCATCCCATCATTTTTAATCAGTTGCCATAACCCCAACGGTTACGCAACTTGAGGGCTCACAGCATCTCCCTGAAAGGAGGTTGTGACCAGGTGAGAGTTGGCCTCTTCTCCCATCTCACTGTCAATAGGATGAGATGGAATGGCCTCAAGTTGCGCCAGGGGAGGTTCAGGATGGATATTAAGAATAATTTATCCTCAGAGAGAGTGGTCAGGCACTGGAACGGGCTGCCCGGGGAAGTGGTTGAGTCACCATCCACAGAGGTGTCCAAGAAATGTTTAAATGTTGAACTAAGGGACGTGGTTTAGTGGGGAAGCGGTGGTAGGTGGGCGGTCGCACTCGATCATCTTGGAGATCCTTTCCTGCCTTGGTGATTCTGATTCCCTCTTTTCCTATCGCTGTTACCTGGGGGCACAGGCCAATCCCCCGCTTTGCCACAGCCTCCTCTCAGGGATTTGTAGAGAGAGAGAGAGAGAGAGAAGATCTCCCCCGAGCCTCCGCTTCTCCTTATCTTCTACTCCTACGGTCCACCTACTGCCAATATTGCCCACTAAACCACGTACCTTAGTACCACAGCTAAATATTTCTTGAATAGCTCCACCAATGGATTCCTGAGGGTCACCACCGGTCTCTGCCTTCACAATGAGCGACAATGGTGGACGGCAACCACTCAGTCTAACTGTCCAGCTAAGTCAATTAATGGACCACTCAATTGTCCATCTGTCAAATCCACGTCAGTCCAGATAGATGACCGCAGAAGCTCAGGCTTCAGCCTTACCCACTAATGCTATAATGCCATCGTAGAAGAACAACAAATTGGTCACGCATGATTTGCCCTTAGTGAAGTAAGGGCTGTCACCAATCACCTCTGTTTTCGGCTTGCTTTACTATAGTTTCCTGAAGACTTCCTTCATAATCAGCTGACAGGCCTGTAGTTCCCCACGTCTTCCTTTTGGCCTTTTCAAAAATGGGGTTTATGTCTCTCCTTTTCCAGTCACTCAAGTTGTGCCAGGGGAGGTTCAGGGGAGATATGAGGAAGAACTGATTCTCTGGAAGAGTGGACAGCCACTGGAATGGGATGCCCGGGGAAGTGGCTGAGTCACCATCCACAGAGGTGTTCAAGAAATGTGTCAATGTTGAACCAAGGGACATGGCTTAGTGAGGAAACGGTGGCGGGAGCTGGACGGTTGGACTGGATGATCCTGGAGGTCTTTTCCTGCCTTGGTGATTCTGATCTCCGCTGTCCTGCCAATGCCGAGGAGAGTGAGGCAACTGGAGACAGGACGAGGACTGGAAACAGGTACCAGCTCCGAGAAGTAGGCAACCCCCATCCCGACCATCCTCGCTTCCCCAGGGGCCTCTGCAAAATACGTTTGACGCCCTGCAACTCGAGGGAGAGGCGAGTGAGGGTGCACTGGGAGGTCCACCCGTGAGCTTGCCTTGGGTGAAGCAGTCAACCGCACGCCTCAAGACTGCCTCCACCCAGAAGGAAAGAAGGCTGGTTGTCAGAGGCGACTCCCTTCTAAGACGAACGGTGGGCCCTGCATTTCAGCCTGACCCTACCCGTACGGAGTTGCGCTGCCTCCATGGGGAACGGGGCAGGGATCTTGCTAGAAAACTTCTGGTCTGATTCGCCCCTGAGATTGCTACCCCTTCTTGATAGTTCAGGCCGGCAGTGACGAAGCCGCTGAGAAAAGCCTGAGGACTATCAAGAAAGACTTCAGGGGACTGCGGTAGGTAGTAGATGGAAAGGGCGTGCAGCTGCTTTTTTCTTCTATACCTTCAGTGGCGGGGCAGGATACTGAGAGGATCAAAAAAACCCACCTCATAAATAAAAGCCTTAGAGGTTGCTGCAAACACAGGAATTTGGGTTTTTTGACCATGGGGCAATTTACCCAGCACCTGGCACGATGTCTGCAGATGGAACTTGCCTGTCTCTAAGGGGTAAGAGCGCCCTAGCCCAGGAACTGGCAGGACTCATTGAAAGCTCTTTAAACTAACTATGAAGGGAGAAGGGGGCAACATGAGGGCCACCGGGGTTGAGCAGGTTGTTCGAGGGTTCACACCAAACTGGATGGGTGAAAAGGGTGGAGCACAAAGCGACGGAGAAGAGCAGGAGGATGTTCTAGGGAATCCTAGATCCTCCAGAAAAGAAAGGCCGTGAGACAGGAAGCCCAGCTGAAGTGCCTTTATGACAACACACACGGCCTGGGAAATAAGCAGAAGGAGTTGGAAACACTGATGCACTTGGAAAGTTGTGACCTTGTTGCTATCCCAGAAACACGGCGCGATGACCCCCATCACTGGAGTACCACCACGGAGGAGCCGCCTGCCACGGCACCCACCTCAGCTCCTAACAGCACCTACGATGCTGAACGTGGAACGGGAGCTTGCGCCAAATCAGCCCTGTCCGCTGCTCACAGAACCAGAGAACAGCCAAAGTTGGACAGGACCCACAAAGGCCACCAAGTCCAACTCCTCACCCCACACAGGGCCACCAAAATGCAAACCCGAGCTCCGAGAGCATTGTCCAAATGCTCCTTCAGCTCCGACAGCTTGCTGACGTGACCACCGCCCGGAGGAGCCTGCTCCTCTGCCCTTTCTTACCGCACACGGTATCACAATTTGCTTCTAATGCAGCTCAAGGACGGGATCCTATTCGGAACAGAAAAACACAGGAAGACATTCCTAACTGCAAAGACTGCCAGCCACGGCAACACACACACTGTGAAATCCCTGACACTGCTGATTCAGAAGACCACTTAAGAGAAGCATTTGCCCGCAACGAGCTGCGACTGGATTGAATCCTGCCTTTGAATCAGGACCTTGCATACTGCAGACCCAAAGGCTTTGAACAGCGTCATCAAAGCAGGCAGAAATGCCATCTGCTCCGGACTGCTTCCAGCTTTAAAATCTCCCTCTCCCTCCCTCCCTCCCTCCAATCTACCGAGGCAGCCGTTACGACGCAACAAACAGAATCACAGAAAACTTCAGCCCAGACTCGTCCCGCTCAGTGAAATCCAGAGCAACTACACCTTTACAAACATTCCTCCTTGCCCGCTCCCCCAGTCAAACACAGCACCAAGGCACGTTGCTCCATTCCTCACCTGGGCTCTTCTCGGTACAAATTCCAGCGCGGAGTCCTCACTCACACACCTGAAACACCAACGCACAAAAACACATCAGAAAAGGGAACGCATTCGTACGCCATGAAAACACAAAATCCCCTCCTCAGAGCTCACAAGGCACCCTTCTTTTCCCCACTTTCCTTCAGGTTCAGGCGCGACCAATCCCAACCGCGTGACCAGCACTCACAGCTCTCACGTAGGCTGCCAAGCAGCAACCACGGCCACTTTCACCACCTGCCTCTGCCAGAAGCTCACAGATGGCACAGCACACCGCGCTTGCGTCCTGCACGAGCGCCACTCCTTCTGCTCATCTCTCTCAACTAAAGCAACAAATCATGTCCCCACTCAAAACGGGCTCCCAGACCTGCCCAGTCCACAGCTGCAACTTTAGGCAAACCAGCTGGCTGCACTTCAGCGTTACAGGGACCACAGCACACCGGCGAGTCACGGCTTGGCATCAGGCACGCCGCCCTCTGCGCTTACTTCAAGGCAGCATCCCTAGCCGGTACTCACAGCTTTACACTTGCACGTCCTTCCCTGAGAGGAAGCTGCCCCCCGTGCCCCGCAGCACTTGCTGGCACCGTGCACATTGCCTCTGCCCGCATGCCTCCCTCTGCCTCTGGAACACGCCAGCAGGAGGAGGCAAAACAACTCCAGGACAGCACCTCCCATGCTGACTCGCACTATTTCTTAACTGTGCCATGTCGCTATCAGGACGTTACGGGGACTGACCTACTGGCAAACAAAGGGAGGCCTTCCTGCTGCACCGCAGAGCGCAGCAGAGCACAGCCAGAGCCGCGCCACAGAAGCCAGGCGGACGGGGGAAGAGGGGGGCTCAGGCTCTGCCTCGAGGCTTTGCTGGGGAACACCACAGGAAGACGATGCCGTTGCCATCCTTGCTGCACCATCAGGCCCCGCCACCCACAGCTTCGTGCTGTCGCGCTCCGGGCCTGAAGCAAAACTCCACAGAGCGACGCCAAAAGCAAAACTTCCCATCCGGACGGAGCCCCGCGCTTCCCGACGCCATCTCCAAGGCCCGCCACCACGGAAACAACACACAAACAACAACGAGAGCAAGCGACACGCCAGCTTCCCCTCCACGGACCAGCGAAGAGCGACAAAGCACGACAGCTCCCGCCGCACGACGGAGCACGGGGCTGCCACCGCCCTGCCCAACGCAGCCGCGGCGCCGCCTGGGAGCCGCCCCGCTCGCCCCGGCCTGCGCTCCGGCACCCACAGCCCTCAACAGGCCACGCAGCCCGCCTGCGAGCCGGGACCTGCCTCCGGCTGCCGGCAGCACCACCAGCTCCTCCCCCGACGGCCCCTCCATGCCCCCGGACTGAAGCCCGACCCCGTGCCCAGGACACAACCCGCTCCGCCCGGCCCCACTCACCGCCCGCCCGCCGCCGAAGCCGAAGCCGACGCCGCCATGCCGCGCTGCCCCGGAAGTGCTCTCCGCCGCCACAAACCACTTCCTGGCCCGCCCCTAGCAACCACCTGCGGCGTCACGTTGCTAAGGGCGGCCTGGCAGCGCTCCGGGGACTGCGGGAGGAAGGGGGGGGCCGGATTCCTCTCGGGTGGCGCCGGACGCATGCAACTTTTCCCCTTTCCCTTCTCCCCTCTCCTCTCCTGCCACCCTTTTGGTTGCTTCATCTGCCAAATCATTTCTCCATCCTCCTGCACTCGTACCTTTCGGATGACTTCCGCAGTGCTTTCTTGCAGTTTCTCACGCCTTCTCAGGCACTTCTATCAACTCCCAGATCTCAGGAGTGTGCTTGATTCCTTTCCCTCGAGTTGGTAACAGCCCCCCTCCTTTCCACATAGCCCCATGACTGTGTACAGCACCAAAAGCATGCTTAGAAGCAGACCAGACATTAGCTCTTTTGCCTTTAGCCAGCTTGAGGGCTCTCATCAGAGCAATCATTTCTGCCTTCTGTGCTGATGTCCCAGCTGGCAGAGGCTGTGCTTCTATTATGTCCCGATAAGCGGTAACACCATCTCCGACTTTGCGCTGACCTTGTTACCCCTTGTGTGGGGTAACGCTGCCCAGGGTAACCGAGCTTTTCTTCCCGAATCCGGGTTTTCCCACTCAAATGCAAACCATTTTTGACGTGCTGCAGCCAAAGGGAGGCACAAAAAGGCATCTTTCAGACCTAACACTCTCAAGTAGTTCCTTTCTGGCTTGAGTCTACTTAACAGTGTATAGGGGTTTGCAGCTACTGGCTGTAAAGCTTCCACAATCTTATCTATTGCTCTTAGATCCTGAACTCATCTATGGCCTTTCCAAAACAAAACGGAGGACAAAACCCTCCATCTGCCCTTGCAGGCCTTTGGGTGAGGCCCTTCGGGCACTCACTTGAGCCTGGACGTGAGTCCTAGCCGTTTTCAGAATTCATTGCTCTTCCGTCCCGGTGAACTCACCCAGCATCGCGTCTATATCCGCCCAGTCAGGATGCTGCTTTTAGTGTCGTTTCAAATCTTTCAGCGACCCCGAGCGGATCGCTCCTATACTCCTGAACGACACATTTCCACTTGTCAAAACCGGCACCTTAATTCCAATGGGTCCCCTAGAACCCATTGCTTGGTTGGCGTTTGGAACCCGAAGGTCCTTGAGGTCCCTTCCAATCCACGCCATTCCGTGACTTCTATGACGACTCGTACGATGATTTCTGTGACTTCTAATCTAGGACTGCCACTAGGGCAGGCTGTCGCCTCTTCACCTGCAGGCGTAAGCATTGTACTGGTAGCCTTTGCTACCACGTAGTTTCTCCCACAGGTGCTCAGTGCTGGAAACTCCCCCTTCCAGCTGCTTCCTTCCCTCGCCGCCTGCCCTGATTCAGGGCAGGAGCCTAGAAGAGCTCAAGGACAACTCTTCACATATCAAGCCTCCCCAGCCCTTCCCTATGCACTAGAACCCCATGGAAATGCTCAAAACAGCTGCTTTTGCACAGGGTGTCTTTATTACTCACAAAGCGGGGTCTTCCAGGGGACCCCAGCCCTGCTGACACAGGTAACCGGGGCACTAGATGGCTATGGGGAACCCCGAGAACCGCGGGCATCTGGGGAAGAGACGCCGTCCGTGGGAGAGCTGCTGGGACACGTGGGCCAAAGGGAAGGGTCTGTGCGGATTTTGCTGCACAGCTGTTCAAACTCCGCTTCAAAGGAGGAGGGGAACGGGCTGGATCCGCTGGACACATTCTTCTTTTCTTGGGCAACTACGGCATCTTCTGTTGCCTCTCCCAGCTCCGCTCTGCCTTCACCTCCAGATTGGCCTCTCTCCCGGTCACTCTCAGGATGAGCTTGTCCTGGAGCTGTCTCTGCCCTCTTGCACACTCTGTGAGAATGAGTTTCAGAAAGCACTACTCACTGATGGGAATTAGGAGGACACTTAAAAGACACCGCAACATTCATCCGAGCAGCATGCTGCCAGCAGCTGACTTGGCCGCCCAGGATCCCGGCGCCACAAGTGCCTCCTTGCCAAATGCAGCAATTAAGTGTCTTGGGGAAAAGACAACTCACGGATATTTGTGCCACATCCACGACACAGCAATACAGGTCATCACCAGCCCAGACAGCAGCACAGTTACAAGCACTGTGATCACTAGGGTGAAGTGCACCTGCAGAAACTCCTGAAGCACAGCCCTTGTGTTTTTCCCAGCATCCACCCCTGAAAGAAATGAGATAATGCTGCATGTTACCATCACCTGCGCTACAGATCATCTCACTGTGCGCTTCACGGACCCACGGGATTTTCTTTTTCATCAGAGGCTACCACCTCTGTCTCTGGTGCCTAAGCACCAGGGGACAAAAAGGACTGCTTCCACTTCTCGTTGGGCAGGGTGAGGCTGCACCACCACTGCCCATGTATTCCTCTGGGCCGAGGGCTGGCGCTCTGCCCTGGGCTCTGGGCTTTGGCTGCGGGGAGCACTGCACAGCAGAAGCCCTCACACTTTCCCCAGCGCACGTGTCCTGAGCTCTTCCTCAGGACACCGCCCAGGCTGAAGGTCAGCCTCGAGCCAGCACAGGGCACAGCCGCAGCCAGCCCAGGGGAGAAATACTCCTGCACGCTCCTACCACACAGGATCCAAAAGGGCAGAGCTCACAACTCTCTGTGAGCACTGGGAGGTGAGCGGCGGCGTCACAGAGGTCTGCATGTACCTTCTCGGGCATGCTGCTGGAACAACTCACCAAACCCCACTGAGGTCAGCCATTTTCAGAGAGCCACCCCGGGCTTCTTTTACATGTGCTCTGTGCTCATACGCTCAGGTTTGGCTGCTGACCTGGGGTGCAAGAGCAGGCAGGAAGAGCCTGCAGGCACACACTGACTCTGGTTAGTGACACTGGATGACCACAGGACACAAATTACCTGGCATGCCAGTTGTCGGCGCTGTCTGTGTTCCTCTGGCCGAGACTGGCAGTGTGGGATGGCTGCCAAACCGCAGCGCGTCCTGTGCAGATGGTTGGTCACTTCCTTCCGAAAGAAACAGGACAGTACCATTGGATGCGACGTCCTCTCATCAGGAACTGAGCTTCTCCTACCCTGAGCTCAGGCAAAGTCTGCAGGTCCCGGCCCCCCAAAGCCACTGCGACCCCCTCCGCTGCCCAAGGGCATTTGGGCCCTCCCAGGAATTGGAGGGTGCCAAAACCTCTCACGCCTCCCGAGGAATAAGGCCCCTGGCCAGGGCCCTCACGCACCGTGCTGGGACCATCACCAACCATCCTGTTCCACCCATCACAGCCAGGCACCTGCACGCTCAAATTCAAGCTCCGGCAGAACCATCTCCAGAATCACCATCTCCACCTCGTTTCCAGCATTAGCAAAGACAGCCACCCCTGCTTGGGATGCTCCTCCTGCCTTGAACTTGCTCAGCAGCACAGAGGGCTTTGTTCAAACAGGAGCACAGCACTCGCCACTTGCTGCCATCTGGGTGCCAATGTCTGCACAAAGCAGCTCTGACAAGTTACGGTCGTGCTGGGCGAGCAGCTGTCTCAGGGTCTTGGCTGGATGCAGAAGTGCCAGCAGACCATCTCTGGAGCTTGACAGTGCCTGCAAGGTCTTACACGGAACACCACCACACCGCGGCTCTGAGAGATCCCTTCCTGCCGTGCAGGCTACAGCTTATCCACCCATGCATATCAGACCTCAGCTTCCCAAGTCTCACAGCGAACACACTCAAGTATACCCACCACGCGCTGCCTTCTCCATTTCCTTCAGGAGTTCCTTTAGCCCAGGAGATAACCTCGGGGAGTATCTCCCTCTTCTAGATGTATCCTTTCCTCTTTCCGGACCTAACACAACGTAGGAAGCTACATCGCCTGTGCCGGAAGTTTGGAAGATCAGCGGGGAGTCAGTGAAGTCAGTAAAGATAAACTACTTACCCCTGGGATTCCAGCGGGGCTCCAGCACAGGAAAGAGCTGAGGACTTGGCAACGCCTTCCCTGGCCGCACTTCTGCAACCAAAGGTCCACAAAAAGTTTCCATCACACACAGCGGCATAACTGCGCTGCCGAGCATAGCAGGGGATCGCGCAGTGCAAGGACATACACCACGCAGGACTACGCTCTCACATCTGCCGAGAGACCTGGCTGACGTTTGGCCTTTGCGCTGTCAGCTGTCACAAAGGATCTACAGAGCCATGACATACCCATGTGAGATGACGGACTCCCACGCATCCTGGATCGCAGAGGGGAAGCTGGATCACCTACACCTCCAGTCACACCTGCAAACACAGCACACAGCAACTCTCATTAAACATTCTTGCGGCCAGAATGACAGAGGAGGCAATCAAAACAGGGGACTCCTTCATGACACTGTTCTCTCCCTTCCACTCAGGAGCATCTTTGCAACAGTCCCCGGGTGCCTGCAGTGGCACCGCAATTGTGGCAAAACTAGCCACGTGTGGAGCTGCCCAGAGGAAAGCTCTCCCGCAGCTCGACCCAGCTTCACACTCAACTGAACCCTGCCTGCTGGCTCTGCAGAAGGCACTCGAAACACCTCACGGCTGGAGTGGCTGGCAAAGACACCTTTGCAAGGCAAAGCACGCCACGCACACCACTCATCCTGACCCACATCCTCCCTTCTCTTCTGCAAAGGGAGTACGAAGACACACTTCACTTGGAAACAACATGAAAACCTAAGTGCTCCCCCCTTTTGCTGATCTACCTACGAGACTGCACTGAGTCTCGTGGACCTGATTAAACTGAGACTTTGACAAGCCACTGCCTGGAGACACAGCTGTAATCGAGGGCACATGAGAAACGTTCCCACTGCACGCTGTGATCTCCCTCTTCCTTAGGAACCAGCAGCGTCTGGAAGGGGCTCCGGTAATCACCTGCCATGCGGGCGCGGCATGAAAGATCCAGAGGGGCACACAAGCCAGCTGACCTGTTGGCTTTGGAAAGCTGCTGAAGCAGCATTCCAAAGAGTCTCTCCAGGCCACGTGAAAGGACTCTCAGGGACCTCACCGAAGAACACTCATCCCCTTGAGGCTTCATTACTGGGGGGCCTCGGATGCACAAAGGCCAAGCCAACACCACACTGGGAGCATGGAGCGCCCAAGAAATCGTAAACACCCATGCTTCTCACAGAGAAGAACCCGCTGGCCAATGAAAAGACGAACCACTGCTGAACCATCACAACCAAATAGGAACAAATATCGAGAAAATGAAGACTGGAGACTTACCTCCAGCATCCACACCGGGCTCAGGGACACGATTCCACGCTGTTGATTGACCAAGAGGGCCTGCAGGCACAAGCGGGATCAGACACAGGTGAGAAGAGCTTCCACTGCACACTGGGGCCTACATTTCCTGAGTGACCTGCAGGGTCTGGCGCTGGGTCAGGGAATGACCCACATACCAAGGCCTGGGTGCTCTCAGCTGATGGCAGGGGTAACCATCCCACTCATATGTGGCAGCTCTCCAACTAACCAAACACTTAGGACTTATCTGTGCAAGCCCTTCAAGGTGTAAGCACATTAGGAAGACCTTGACAGCATCTTCAGTAAAATTACCAACAGTTAGGGCATGCATCGTTCTGCCGTTGAGGAAACACACGCTCACAACTTACCTCTGGGTTTCCCCTGAGGCACAAAATCCGGATCCAGGCGACCATCCGGAAACGGAACACCAAAGGCGCCATCTAGAATCAAGAAGAACAGACGAGACTAGTTCCCATTGCATGTTGCCATCTTCTCCCTTAGTAGCAGGAGGTGGGTCAGGTAACGGCACGGAAGAAAGACTCGGGCCGTGATTTCCAAAGTTGCAGAGCAGCCAGGAGGACCTGTTGGCTGGCACCCGGCAGCTCACAAAATACTCTCTCCACATGCCTCATGGACCGCGTGGAAGAAGATACAGCCCCTCGGGCTTTCTTACTGGGAGATCTCTCACGTACACAAAGGAAGGTCACACTGGAGGAAACCATGCCTGTCTCTTCCTCTGGGCCGCGGGCCAGGGCTGTGCTGAATACTGGCATTCGACTACGGGGAGTGCCATGAGGCTGGGTCAGAAACGCTCACGCTTTTCCCAGCACACATCCTCTAAACTTCCCCCCTACGACAACTCCCAGGATGAAGGCTGTGCTCCAGCCAGCAAGAGGCCAAGTCACGGCCCGACAACGGCTGGAACCAGCCCTGGGGAGCAGAGCTGCCACGGGCTCTTTCCTGGCCCCTGAGGTGCTGCCCATCACCATCGGACCACCATGGAAAGCAGGCCCCAGGGAACCGTGCTCTGGCACCACGGGGATACAGCCTGACTTTTGGCCCCCAGTGCTGCTCACTTTTGGCCCCCTCTCTGCCCACCCACCTGCTCCCGGTGCTCGCCACGGAGCAGCAAAGCTCTCCCGGGAACACACGGCGGTAAGGAGGAGGACGACAACGAGACGGACAGGGGCCACGGACCCCCACACTCGTGCCATGCTGCCACCACAGCTGCTGCAGCCACAGCAAGTGCTGCTGTCGAGGCAGGCACACAGTGATCCTGTAGCTCGGGACAGACGTCACAGATGGGCGTTATGACCTCACGGCTCAGCACAGCAAGGTGGGGCACTGCGACTTCACGGCCTCGTGATGCTGGGTAGGAGGCTCCCCGTGTGCCCCTTGTCTTGTGATGCGCTGCACCAGGGCTGCCTGGGGTCGCTGCTTGGGGCACCTCTGCTGGGGAGAGCAGGGGCTATTTGGGCGCAACCGTGGCAGCGAAGCTGCAGTGCAGCCACCTCCCCCAGGGAGCACATCCTGTTGGGCAGCTCAGGAGGGTGAGAGTCCTCCCAGGGTAGGCGCAGAGCTCTGTCCCTTGCTCTGGGCACCATCACCGTGGGGGACCATTCCCTGACACCTACAGAAAACCACAGCTGACGCTTGTCACACTTACATCGTAGAATCACAGCACCATAGAATGCCCTGGCTTGGAGGGGACGTTAAACAAGTGGTACGTCCAACCCCACCACTGTGCGCAGCGATGCCACCCACTGGGCCAGGCAGCCCAGGACGCCACCCAACCAGGCCTTGAACACCTCCACGGACGGGGCATCCACAGCTTTGCCGGAAAACTTTCATAGTGCCTTGACAACCTCAAGAAGGAATTTCTTCTTGCTCAGCGGGCCCAGAAGAGACGCAATACAGAAACAGGGTCTGCAACAAGGACGCTACTGCACAGGATATCCCTGAATGTGAAACTTGCCCTGAAAACCAAGCAGATAAAGCCTCACTAGCACGGAGGATGATGTCTGAAAAATAAATATGGGGAGGTACGCTATATGACCTTCCCACAAACCTGGCAACTTATGCGTCATGTCCTTGCATGTTTTTTCAATACACCGCATTGACTCTCCTTTGTCCGCATCTGTTTGCACTTCTTCAGATTGACAGCTCAAGACTGTCAATCTGTCAACGACTGGCAGCAACTCCACAAAATCCTCCATGCCAAAGCAGCTCCTGCAGATGCACAACGGAGTCCTCCACAAGGAATACGAGCTTATGCTGCAGCATCTGGAGAAGCAAGCTGCCTTTGTGGTGCTTGTTCGGGAGGCCTCCTTCGGATCACCTCTCAGCAACAGCAGGAGAGCTTTTCTTCTACATATCCATGCACCTCGGTACCTTTTCCCACCCCTGAACTTCGCACAGTGCTTAGCACGGAAAATAAGGGAAATTCACAAGGAAGGCAAATATACAAAAGGAAAGCAAATCCAGGAAGAAGAACCAAAAGAGGAAGGACCAAAAAGCCAAGGAAGGCAAAGCAAAATCACCTGAAAAGCCGAGAAACAAAGAGGAACACCCTGAAGGAGGGAGAAAAGAGTTCCAAGAATGGGAAAGGGAAAAGTATCAATCACCACATCTGAACAAAACAAAGGTATTGCAACACAGGAGCAGCAATAAAGCAAGACTGACAAAAGAACGGCAAACAACAAGGAAAACAGAGCAAAGTAAAACAAAGACATGAAATACAAGAGTCCAGCACATGAACTCAAGACAGCATCACGGCAAAGCAAGGAAGCCAAACACAGGAAAACAGGCCCACTGCCCCGCCACAGGCATACACTGATCTAGGTAACTCTGTGACAGCCAGCTAACACAAACGGGAAGGAAGTAGGAAAGCAGTCTTTTTGGACTTCACAGGCTTTCCTCCTCATCAAATCTTGTTCTGCTCAGGAGCAAAAAGAGGGAAGCAATTCACCTGGATGACAAAGGGGTGCAGCCTGGTTCCACCCCTCCCTCACCTCATTTCAGGGCTGGCTGCCCCAAGGGAAGGATCACTGCTTCAAATTCTGCTCTTGTTTAGTATGGTGTGAGCCCTCTTCCTCACAAAGGGGTAAGCAGTTCCATCTTCATTTACTGGACTGAATCCCTTCCACCCCCTGGGCAAGGGAAAACTGTGCCTGTGATAGCCTTGGTCTACAGTTGCCATTCTGGGTTAACCAGTGGTACACTTCCGTTGGAGGCCTGGGTCAAAGGAGGTCCCTAAGGGCCAGCTGGGTCAGGCCCCTCTGGCTTCAAGCAGCAGAAAGGCTTACAGTAGCAGCTGATAGCCGACGGGGGATACCACTCTGTGTAGAAATGGGGGTACTCAGCTGTGTGAACTCCTTGGACAGGCCAAACAGCGTGGAGGTCACTTCTACTGGTAGCTGTGCAATTCAGGAATGAAGTCTGTTGCTCAGCTTGGACGCCTGACAGCATTTTGCGTGCTCCAGCAGCTTTACTCTAAGCAATGTATTGCTGTCAGGCAGACTGGGGTTTCTTTACCACTACCTCAGCAGGAACAAGACTAGAAATACGGTCCGTAAGTGCACTGCAATTGAACAAAAAAATGGTCTGGTTTGGCTGTAAGAATAGTGTATTTGAGGGATTTTTGGTGGATGTGGGCTAACAGGACAACTTCTGTTGGTGACTGGTTTCTGGGAAGGAGAAAAATTACACTTGGTTTTAGGGAATCAGCCTGGGATTCAAGCGACTCTTACTGAGAAAAGGGACAGCTTCTGTGGGTAAGAACATTATTTGGCGAGCTGTTGTAAGAGCGATGGAAATCTCTCTTGTTGTAATAAGAGATGGAAAAAAGCAGGGGAGTTACCTCGTAGGAAAAAAGAGCTCAGGGGGCTTGAGACAGTGTCTCAGAAAAGGCGTGCCTTTGCTTAGGATTGCTCTGTGTCTGAGTTTTCCTTGCTATTTGTGCATGAAGCCCCCAGATGGGAAACCCAGCCTCCCCCTCCAAGTGAGGACATTGCCCAAGCAGCCCCTGGGGCTTGGCCTGAAAAGAAGGAAAAAACCCAACAAACAACCAAAGCAGTGCAATGCAAAGCAACAGAGAAAGAAGCATAAAAGAAAGAAAAGATGTTAAATAGCAAAAGGATAAGCAAAGAAAAACCACATGACATGGAAAGAACAAAGACAAAGACAACTCTTGGGATGGAATCAAAGAATGCCCTCAGGCATCTGTCCCCTCCCCTGAACCTTCCTACGTCCCAAGAGTTTCTGCCCAGTGGGACCACGTGCAGGACAGCAGGCTTTGGCTTGATGGGCTGCAAGGCCAAAAAAGGGCGGCTCCAGGCCCCCCAGAGGATGTCACAGGTGACATCACCCACGCTCCTGGAACCTTTGTGCTGTTACAATCAGTTTCCATGACGATGACAGGCCGTCCACAAGGACAGCTGGCAGATGTTTACAGGCACCTCAGCTGGGAGATGCACTGCCCGCAGCCGCTCGCCGTGCCCTGGGGCTGAGAGCAGCCCTGGCAGAAGACAAGCTCGGTCTCATCCCCTGCTGGATTACGGTTAAGTGCTACTATTTAGTCTTACTACTAACTGCGGACTGTTACCCTTTGGCATCAGATTGGCGGGTTACTGGATTAGATAAGGCTTCACGTGGAAATACTACTAATTTCAGTCAGTGCAAAGGCTTCAGGAAAACCCCTAAGGATTGGCTTAAAGGTTACTGTTAGAGGCTAGCGTTTAGGATGAAGAGTTACCATAGTAGGTTAGGATGAAGGGCTTCCCTTCAGTGACAGGTGAACAGTTACCACATCGCATTAGAGCGAAAGATTCCCATTTTGGTTATGGTTAAGGGCTACCCTTTGGTGTTAGGACTAAGGGTGGCCCTTACTTGATGAGGGCTAACACCATCCCTGTTGCGTTAACAGAAAAGGCTTAAGGGCTACCCATTAGGAGGGTTAAACATTACCTGTGTGTATGGCAAGCAGATTATAAGGCAAATAGGTAAAGGACCAGAGAGATGATCGCGTTTCCAAAGGAGGAATGAAATAACAAGCTTACCTGTATCCTGGGCACGCAGAAGGGCTCCACTAAGGGTGACCTCCAGAGAGAGATCCTTCCTCCTTGGGAGTCAGCCCTTACATGGTGTCTAGCAGGGCTGCAGCCAGGGTCCACCCCTTCCGGTCACTCAGGTGAAACTGCCATCACCTGTGCCCCTGCAGCTGACTCAGCACTTGCCTCAGGTGGTCAAACAGGGGGTCAGGCTGTGATTATACAGTTCCCATGTAAACCACACATCTTTGTGATTTAGAGTTCAGACTTTCAGTTTATACATTTGGATTAGTGTTAGGAGCTAAAATTTCTAGTAGAAGAGAAAGGAAAAGAAACCCTACTAGGAAAAAAATACAGTGCAAAGAAAAAAAGAGCACCAAACTGAAAAAAAGAACAAAAAAAAACCCCAAGCACATCAAAGAAAGCCAATAACAATAAATGAAACAACAACAAACACCAAATTCAAAAACAAGCAACCAACGCTAACAGAACAGAATACACTCTCACGGAAAAGCAAAGATGACAACAGAGTCTGGAAGAGGCAAAAACTCAGCATCTAGGCCTGGGAAGATGACAGAGAACAATCTACATACACCAATGCCGAGAAAACAGGGCAATAGGCCCGCATGGATCCAGCCAGCTGGAGAAAAAGCCACAAGAGCACCACAAGGGAAGAGGCAAGGAGGCCCAGGAGGCGTGGACCCACCTGGGAAACTCCAAGGAGCTGCAAATGCATCAAGCACGGCAGGAAAGCCCAGAGAGGAGGCTGCAGTTCAAGAAGCCAGAAAGGAACAGACAGAACAGAACAATCAAGGGAGAGAGCACATCAGGTAAGTGAAGGCAAAGGAAGAGCAAGGCTGGGGCAAGGGGACAAGGAAGACATAGCCAGGTAAGGCAACTAAGAATGAAGAGCAAGGGAGAAACTCCAAGCAAAGCCAAGAACCATCCTCTGAAAAGGCAAGGAATGCTCTCCTCTGGGAGGAAGAAACTAATGCAAAGAAAGGAGCAGGTAATGAAAACAAAGAACCAAAAAAACCAACCAGACACAAAGACAATGGAAAGCAAAGCAAAAGGCGCACTACTGAAAAGCAACAGGGGAAACAAAACCAAACGAGGAAAACAAAGCAATTAAAACAAGTCACGATACTGTATTCCATTCATGTGCTTTACTCGTGTATATCGTGGCAAACCAAAGACGCCAAACACAGTACAAAGAGAAAAACACTCACCAATGCTTAGCACTGAAGAGAAGGAAGAAACGAAAATTCTCGAGCAATGCAAGGCAAACATACAAAAGAAAAACCAAAGAGCAAAGCAAAACAAAGCCAGGAGCAATAACAGAAGGAGGAAGTACTAAAAAGCCAAGGAAAGCAAAGCAAAAATCACCTGAAAAGCCAAGAAACCAAAAGGAATACCCTTAGCAAGCAGAAATCCAGCCATCAGAGGACTGTGTCAACTCCATGGATTCCAGTGACACCTAGGTATCTGCAACATCAAATTTCAGCCAGGCATCCCGGGCCCTTGGTGGCCTATGACAGCAGCGCTCCTACAGAGTTCATTCTCTTACACCCTGATACCAAAGACATGCTACCTGTGAGTGGCTATCTCAATATCTGGCTGCCACAGGACTTGCAAGGAGTGACACCAAGTTTTCTCTCTCTAGTCAGCACACAGAAGTTACTTTGGCTGCTCTCTTCTCCTCCAAAGGCAATCTCGTGCCATGCAGGGAGGGAGGACGTGGTGTACTTCTAGCATCAAGTTACATGTGGTCAAGTCAGGTGATGACATACCTGCTCCCAGCCTGAATCGTCACCCTTCGTGAACGCTGTCACTGAAAGCTTGCTGCTATTGTGTTAGCTGATTCTTGCTAGCATTCCCTCCTGATGAGCTTCACATACATCAGGGCTTGGACAAGTCTTACTGACGAGGGCATCAAAATTGCCATCTGGCCGCAGTGATCTTCTGGACACTAGCTTTTCATTACACGTGAAACAATCTTTCCTGCAAGATATGAAGAAGGAGAGAGAACAATGCTCAGTCTGTGGCAAAAAGAGAAGCGTGTGTCCCAACACTACCACTGTTAGAGAAAGCACTCCTCATGACTCAAGTTTTACAGAAAAGCTGGAACGAGGCTTCTCAGCTACTTGATCTGGCTGTTCAAAGAGATTAAAAATCAAACAAAACAAAACAAAACAACAGCATTCTGTATTTAGAGTCCCTGTAATATAGAGTATTATAGTCTGTCTTTAGAGTTCTATAATATAGAGTACTATAGAAGTCCTACTCTGCACATTATTTTTGCCCTTAATCCAATGGCTGGATTTGCCCTGAGAAAGGAGGCATTTCTGATGCAGATTACAATGAAGGCACAGTCCTTCATAGGACCCGTAGGATGAAACAAAGATTCAGAAACCCACTCTGGAATTCAGGCACTCATTACTGGGAAAACTCAAGCACAGTCTTGTCCTTCCTAACGTTTTGTTCTCAGTTAATTAATATGTTAGGCTCATCTGTAGTTTTTTTCTCCTGTAAAACAAAGAGGTGTCACTTGCTGAAACGCCACTGATTACTTTATGGAGAACAGTGTTCTTGTTTCTTCCTAATGACAAGGGTATTTTTGCTAATTGCTCAGCAGAATTTCCACAGGCGCAGTGTGCTTCAACTAAGTGTGACCTCCGAACACAGGCAGCCACCATCATCAGAAATTAATACTTAAAATGACTGCCTTAATTGTTTTTGCTGAGCTCAGAATTCTTTTTGCCTTGGAGAAAACAGGAACTTGCAGTTGAACAATACAAGAAAAGCACTCTGTACTTCACTGTACTCTTTATTTTTCCTCTTGCCCCACTGATAACTACAGAAGGCAAACATGGGTAGCTTGGCCTTGAATGCCTCCAGGGATGGGACACCAGCAGCCTCTCCAGCCTGTCCAGGTCCCTCTGGATGGCTTCCCTTCCTTCCAGACTATCGACTGCACTGCCCAGTTTGTATCATCTGCAAACTTGCTGAGGGTGCACTCGATGCCATTGTCTGTGTCCCTGATGAAGATGCTGAGGAGCACCGGTCCCAAGACCAACCCCTGAGGGACACTGCTTGTGATCAGCCTCCACCCTGGCACAAAACCATTTGTCACAACCCTTTGGCTGTGTCCAGCCAGCCAATTCCTACTCCACTGAACAGTCCATCCTTCCAATCTATACCTCTTTAATTTAGAGAGAAGGATGTGCTGAGGGACCATGTCAAAGGCTGTGTAGAAGTCCAGGTAGATGACATCCACTGCCCTTCCCCCGTCGACCAAAGCTATCACTCCACTACAGAAGGCCACCAGATTGGTCAGGCACAATCTGCTCTTGGTGAAGCCATGCTGGCTGTCTCAGATCTCTTTGTCTCATGTGTGCCTTAACATAGCTCCTAGGAGGATCTGCTCCATGATTTTCCCAGGCACAGAGGTGAGGCTCACCGGCCTGTAGTTCCCCGGGTCCTCCTTCCTCCCTTTCTTAAAAATTCCCAGGATCCTGTTGCGATTCATCCACACGCAGACATTCTGGAAGACAAGCATCTGAGACTGGCCAAAAGTGGAACAGGACGACTGTTTGCTGAGGGCTTATTTTGCAAAAACATTTTAAACATTTTTCATTTTTCCAAATATCAGTTCAGCCTCTCACTTCTTTCTCTAAAGCGGATAATAACATTTATGTCTGACTCTGAAATTCCAAGTGAAATGAATTATACACCCAGTGGTGTGAGCTGCCCAGAACAATCACTGAAAGAGTATTCGGCCTTCTTAAAGGAGGTGATTTGGAAGTCTGGATGCATTCTTATACGGCAGCCCACCGGACCTGCTTGCTACGCAGCCCGGTTAAGCACGCACTGCCATTCCTTCACTTCTCACAGCTCACTATGCCATGAAAAAATGGACAGAAAAAACCATCAGGGATTTCCTAGGCAAACCACGGATATCACAGAATCATAGAATATCCTGAGTTGGAAGGGACACACAGGGACCATCAAGTCCAACTTCTGGCTCCCCAAAGGACCACCCAAACTCAAACCCTGTGCCCAGGGCACACTGCCAGCTCAGATTCAAGTTGTCAGCAACCACAACGCCCAGATCCCTCCCTTTTGGCAGGGCTGACCTCCAGCCCCTCGCCCCCCCACTCTGTACCTACAGCCAGGGCTGCCGCATCCCAGGTGCAGAACGCAGCGCTTGCTCTTCTTCATGCAGATGGGGACCACCTCACATTTCTCCACATCTTGCTGCAGGGCCTCTCAACCCCCAAGGCAGTCAACATTCCTCCCAGCTTCACACCAACCACAAACTTACATCATACAACGGCCACATCTTGATTGGAACCAACAGTGAAAGCATTACAGAGAAATGGCCTTCAAACGGACCTTCAAACTCACCTCGCCTTGCCTTGCCTCGCCCCCGCCTCGCCTCGCCCTGCCTCACCCTGACTCGCCCCGCCCCTCCTCGCCTTGCCCTGCCTCGCAACGCCACGCCTCGCAACGCCACGCCACGCCTCGCTCCCCCCTTGTCCTGCCCCTCTCCCCCGCCCCGCCTCGACCTGCCTCACCCCGCCTCGCCCCGCCTGGCCCCGTCTCTCCCCGCCTCGCCTTGCTTTGCCAGGCCTTGCCTCAACCTGGAACGCCTTGCCACGCCCCGACTCGCCCCGCCTCGACCCACCCCGCCTCGCCTCACCCCGCCTCGACCACCCCGCCTCGCCTCACCCCACCTTGCCCCGCCTTGCCTCGCCTCGCCCCACCCTTCCCTGCCTCGCCCCGCCTCTCCCCGCCCCGCCTCACCTCGCCTCGCCCCGTCTCACCCCGCCTCGCCCAGCCCTGCTTCACCCCGCCCCGCCCTGCTTCACCTCACCTCGCCTTTGCCCCACCTCGCCCCGCCTCACCCCGCATCGCCCTCTGCCTCGCCACGCCTCGGCCCGCCTCTCCCCACCCTGCCTTGCCCTGCCTCGCCCCGCCTTACCCTGTCTTGCCCCGCCTCGTGTCACCTCGCCTCGCCCCACCTCGCCCTGCCTTGCCTCGCCTCTCCTTGCCTTGGCATCGCCTCGCCTTGCCTCTCCTCC
The DNA here is from genome assembly GCF_016699485.2 of Gallus gallus. NCBI lineage: Eukaryota > Metazoa > Chordata > Aves > Galliformes > Phasianidae > Gallus > Gallus gallus. The sequence goes on along the minus strand of NW_024095994.1, from coordinate 32,597 downwards.
CCTCGTCTCGCCCCGCCTCGCCTTGCCTCTGCTCGCATTTTGAATCGCCTCGCCTCGCCTCTTGTAGCCTCACCCTGTCTCGCCCCGCCTTGCCACACCTCACCCCACCCCGCCTCTCCCCGCCTTGCCCCGCCTCGCCTCGCTCCACCCTGCCTAGCCCCCGCCTTGCCCCGCCTCGCCTCGCCCCGCCAGGCCTTGCCTGCCCGCCTCGCCCTGCCTTGACTCGCCTCGCCCTGCCACACCCTGCCCTGCCCTGCTTCGCCTAGCCCTGCCTCGCCCCAACTCGCTCCGTTTTGTTTCCCCTCACCCCACCATGCCCCGCCTTGCCCCGCCTTGCTCCGCCTTGCCTAGCCCTGCTTTGCCTCACCTCGCCCTGCCTCGCCCCGCCTCACAACGTCTGGCCTCGCCTCGCCTCGCCTCGCCTTGCCTTGCCTCGCACTGCCCTGCCCCGCCCCGCCTCTCCTTCGCCCCGCCTCACCCCGCCTCGCCCCGCCTCGTCCCCGCCTAGTCCGGTCTCACCCCTTCTCGCCTCAGCCCGCCTCGCCCCGCAGCGCCCTGCCCCCCTCGTCGCGCCTCGCCCTGCCCCGCCTCGCTCCGCCTCGCCTCACCTCGCCTCGACTGGCCCCCGGCATTGCCCCGCCACACCCCGCTTCGCCTCGCCTTGCCCAGACTCGCCCCGCCCCGTTCGCACCGCACGCCTCGCGCCACCCCACTTTGCCCTGCCTCGCCCCACCGCGCCCAGCCTCCTTCCCGCCTCGCCACGCCTCGGCCAGCCCCGCCTCGCTCTGCCTCGCCCTGCCTCGGCCCGCCATACCCTGTCTCGCCCCGCTTTGCCCCGCCTCGCCTCGCCCCACCTTGCCTCGCCTCCCCACCTGACTCGCCTCGCCCGCCTCGCCATCCCCTCCTTCAGTCGCCTGCCTTGCCCAGCCTCGCCCCTCTTCCCGCCTCGCCGCCTCGCCTCTGCCTTGCCCCACGCCTCGCCACTGCCTCGCCCCGCCTCCCCACGCCCACCTTGCCCCGCACGCCTCCCGCCTCGCCTCGCCTGCCTCCCAGCCACGCCTTGCCTCTCGCCCCGCCTCCCCGCTCGCCCCGGCCACTGGCCTTGCTGCCTCGCCTCACCCCGCCATTCCCATCGCCTCGCCTCGCCTTCGCCCCACCCGACTTGCCCCTCGCCCCCTACCTCGCCTCGCCTGCCACGCCTCGCCCAACGCCCCCACCGCCTCGCCTCGCTTCGCCCCCGCCTTGCCTCTGCCTCACGCCTGCCTCTTCCCACCTCGCCACGCCTCAGCCCGCCCCGCCTCTGCGCCCGCCTTGCCCAGCCTCGCCCCGTCTCGTCCCGCCTTCGCCTTGCCCTCGCCTTGCCTTCCCCGCCCCACGCCCCGCCTCGCCTCGCCCGCACCACCTCACCCCGCCTGCCTTGCCCCGCCTTCTCGCCCCGCCTCGCCTTGCTGCCTTGCCCCCAGCCTCGCCTGCCTCCCCCGCCTCGCATCACCAGGCACTGCCTCGCCAAGCCCCGCAACGCACCCCCGCCTCGCCCCACTCGCCCCGCCTCGCCCCGCCTTGCCCCCCCACCTCGCCTCGCCTCGCCTCGC